>NC_059196.1:36158988-36301488 GCF_020615455.1 Coregonus clupeaformis
CATTCCAGTAGCAGTAGTAGTAGTAGATGGGTATAATATAATTCCCCATTCCAGTAGCAGTAGGTAGCAGTAGTAGATGGGTATAATATAATTCCCCATTCCAGTAGCAGTAGCAGTAGTAGATGGGTATAATATAATTCCCCATTCCAGTAGCAGTAGTAGTAGTAGATGGGTATAATATAATTCCCCATTCCAGTAGCAGTAGCAGTAGCAGTAGTAGATGGGTATAATATAATTCCCCATTCCAGTAGCAGTAGAGTAGTAGATGGGTATAATATAATTCCCCATTCCAGTAGCAGTAGCAGTAGTAGATGGGTATAATATAATTCCCCATTCCAGTAGCAGTAGCAGTAGTAGATGGGTATAATATAATTCCCCATTCTCAGTAGCAGTAGTAGTAGTAGATGGGTATAATATAATTCCCCATTCCAGTAGCAGTAGCCAGTAGTAGATGGGTATAATATAATTCCCCATTCCAGTAGCAGTAGTAGTAGTAGATGGGTATAATATAATTCCCCATTCCAGTAGCAGTAGCAGTAGTAGATGGGTATAATATAATTCCCCATTCCAGTAGCAGTAGTAGTAGTAGATGGGTATAATATAATTCCCCATTCCAGTAGCAGTAGTAGTAGTAGCTGGATATAATATAATTCCCCATTCCAGTAGCAGTAGTAGTAGTAGATGGGTATAATATAATTCCCCATTCCAGTAGCAGTAGTAGTAGTAGATGGGTATAATATAATTCCCCATTCCAGTAGCAGTAGTAGTAGTAGATGGGTATAATATAATTCCCCATTCCAGTAGCAGTAGCAGTAGTAGATGGGTATAATATAATTCCCCATTCCAGTAGCAGTAGCAGTAGTAGATGGGTATAATATAATTCCCCATTCCAGTAGCAGTAGCAGTAGTAGATGGGTATAATATAATTCCCCATTCCAGTAGCAGTAGCAGTAGTAGATGGGTATAATATAATTCCCCATTCCAGTAGCAGTAGTAGTAGTAGATGGGTATAATATAATTCCCCATTCCAGTAGCAGTAGCAGTAGTAGATGGGTATAATATAATTCCCCATTCCAGTAGCAGTAGTAGTAGTAGATGGGTATAATATAATTCCCCATTCCAGTAGCAGTAGCAGTAGTAGATGGGTATAATATAATTCCCCATTCCAGTAGCAGTAGCAGTAGTAGATGGGTATAATATAATTCCCCATTCCAGTAGCAGTAGCAGTAGTAGTAGTAGATGGGTATAATATAATTCCCCATTCCAGTAGCAGTAGCAGTAGTAGTAGTAGATGGGTATAATATAATTCCCCATTCCAGTAGCAGTAGTAGTAGTAGTAGTAGATGGGTATAATATAATTCCCCATTCCAGTAGCAGTAGCAGTAGTAGTAGTAGATGGGTATAATATAATTCCCCATTCCAGTAGCAGTAGCAGTAGTAGTGAATGGGTATAATATAATTCCCCATTCCAGTAGCAGTAGCAGTAGTAGATGGGTATAATATAATTCCCCATTCCAGTAGCAGTAGCAGTAGCAGTAGTAGATGGGTATAATATAATTCCCCATTCCAGTAGCAGTAGCAGTAGCAGTAGTAGATGGGTATAATATAATTCCCCATTCCAGTAGCAGTAGTAGTAGTAGATGGGTATAATATAATTCCCCATTCCAGTAGCAGTAGTAGTAGTAGATGGGTATAATATAATTCCCCATTCCAGTAGCAGTAGTAGTAGTAGATGGGTATAATATAATTCCCCATTCCAGTAGCAGTAGCAGTAGTAGATGGGTATAATATAATTCCCCATTCCAGTAGCAGTAGTAGTAGTAGATGGGTATAATATAATTCCCCATTCCAGTAGCAGTAGCAGTAGTAGATGGGTATAATATAATTCCCCATTCCAGTAGCAGTAGCAGTAGTAGTAGATGGGTATAATATAATTCCCCATTCCAGTAGCAGTAGTAGTAGTAGATGGGTATAATATAATTCCCCCATTCCAGTAGCAGTAGCAGTAGTAGTAGTAGATGGGTATAATATAATTCCCCATTCCAGTAGCAGTAGCAGTAGCATAGATGGGTATAATATAATTCCCCATTCCAGTAGCAGTAGCAGTAGTAGATGGGTATAATATAATTCCCCATTCCAGTAGCAGTAGTAGTAGTAGATGGGTATAATATAATTCCCCATTCCAGTAGCAGTAGTAGTAGTAGATGGGTATAATATAATTCCCCATTCCAGTAGCAGTAGCAGTAGTAGATGGGTATAATATAATTCCCCATTCCAGTAGCAGTAGTAGTAGTAGATGGGTATAATATAATTCCCCATTCCAGTAGCAGTAGCAGTAGTAGATGGGTATAATATAATTCCCCATTCCAGTAGCAGTAGCAGTAGTAGTAGTAGATGGGTATAATATAATTCCCCATTCCAGTAGCAGTAGCAGTAGTAGATGGGTATAATATAATTCCCCATTCCAGTAGCAGTAGCAGTAGTAGATGGGTATAATATAATTCCCCATTCCAGTAGCAGTAGCAGTAGTAGATGGGTATAATATAATTCCCCATTCCAGTAGCAGTAGCAGTAGTAGATGGGTATAATATAATTCCCCATTCCAGTAGCAGTAGCAGTAGTAGATGGGTATAATATAATTCCCCATTCCAGTAGCAGTAGTAGTAGTAGATGGGTATAATATAATTCCCCATTCCAGTAGCAGTAGCAGTAGTAGATGGGTATAATATAATTCCCCATTCCAGTAGCAGTAGCAGTAGTAGATGGGTATAATATAATTCCCCATTCCAGTAGCAGTAGTAGTAGTAGATGGGTATAATATAATTCCCCATTCCAGTAGCAGTAGCAGTAGTAGATGGGTATAATATAATTCCCCATTCCAGTAGCAGTAGATAGTAGTAGATGGGTATAATATAATTCCCCATTCCAGTAGCAGTAGTAGTAGTAGATGGGTATAATATAATTCCCCATTCCAGTAGCAGTAGTAGTAGTAGATGGGTATAATATAATTCCCCATTCCAGTAGCAGTAGTAGATGGGTATAATATAATTCCCCATTCCAGTAGCAGTAGCAGTAGTAGATGGGTATAATATAATTCCCCATTCCAGTAGCAGTAGTAGTAGTAGATGGGTATAATATAATTCCCCATTCCAGTAGCAGTAGCAGTAGTAGATGGGTATAATATAATTCCCCATTCCAGTAGCAGTAGCAGTAGTAGTAGTAGATGGGTATAATATAATTCCCCATTCCAGTAGCAGTAGTAGTAGTAGATGGGTATAATATAATTCCCCATTCCAGTAGCAGTAGCAGTAGTAGATGGGTATAATATAATTCCCCATTCCAGTAGCAGTAGCAGTAGTAGATGGGTATAATATAATTCCCCATTCCAGTAGCAGTAGTAGTAGTAGATGGGTATAATATAATTCCCCATTCCAGTAGCAGTAGCAGTAGTAGATGGGTATAATATAATTCCCCATTCCAGTAGCAGTAGTAGTAGTAGATGGGTATAATATAATTCCCCATTCCAGTAGCAGTAGCAGTAGTAGTAGTAGATGGGTATAATATAATTCCCCATTCCAGTAGCAGTAGCAGTAGTAGATGGGTATAATATAATTCCCCATTCCAGTAGCAGTAGCAGTAGTAGATGGGTATAATATAATTCCCCATTCCAGTAGCAGTAGCAGTAGTAGATGGGTATAATATAATTCCCCATTCCAGTAGCAGTAGTAGTAGTAGATGGGTATAATATAATTCCCCATTCCAGTAGCAGTAGCAGTAGCAGTAGTAGATGGGTATAATATAATTCCCCATTCCAGTAGCAGTAGCAGTAGTAGATGGGTATAATATAATTCCCCATTCCAGTAGCAGTAGCAGTAGTAGTAGTAGATGGGTATAATATAATTCCCCATTCCAGTAGCAGTAGCAGTAGTAGATGGGTATAATATAATTCCCCATTCCAGTAGCAGTAGTAGTAGTAGATGGGTATAATATAATTCCCCATTCCAGTAGCAGTAGTAGTAGTAGATGGGTATAATATAATTCCCCATTCCAGTAGCAGTAGTAGTAGTAGTAGATGGGTATAATATAATTCCCCATTCCAGTAGCAGTAGCAGTAGTAGATGGGTATAATATAATTCCCCATTCCAGTAGCAGTAGTAGTAGTAGATGGGTATAATATAATTCCCCATTCCAGTAGCAGTAGCAGTAGTAGATGGGTATAATATAATTCCCCATTCCAGTAGCAGTAGTAGTAGTAGATGGGTATAATATAATTCCCCATTCCAGTAGCAGTAGATAGTAGTAGATGGGTATAATATAATTCCCCATTCCAGTAGCAGTAGCACAGCTAGTAGATGGGTATAATATAATTCCCCATTCCAGTAGCAGTAGTAGTAGTAGATGGGTATAATATAATTCCCCATTCCAGTAGCAGTAGTAGTAGTAGTAGATGGGTATAATATAATTCCCCATTCCAGTAGCAGTAGCAGTAGTAGATGGGTATAATATAATTCCCCATTCCAGTAGCAGTAGCAGTAGTAGATGGGTATAATATAATTCCCCATTCCAGTAGCAGTAGCAGTAGTAGATGGGTATAATATAATTCCCCATTCCAGTAGCAGTAGTAGTAGTAGATGGGTATAATATAATTCCCCATTCCAGTAGCAGTAGTAGTAGTAGATGGGTATAATATAATTCCCCATTCCAGTAGCAGTAGCAGTAGTTAGATGGGTATAATATAATTCCCCATTCCAGTAGCAGTAGTAGCAGTAGTAGATGGGTATAATATAATTCCCCATTCCAGTAGCAGTAGCAGTAGTAGATGGGTATAATATAATTCCCCATTCCAGTAGCAGTAGCAGTAGTAGTAGATGGGTATAATATAATTCCCCATTCCAGTAGCAGTAGCAGTAGTAGATGGGTATAATATAATTCCCCATTCCAGTAGCAGTAGCAGTAGTAGATGGGTATAATATAATTCCCCATTCCAGTAGCAGTAGTAGTAGTAGATGGGTATAATATAATTCCCCATTCCAGTAGCAGTAGCAGTAGTAGATGGGTATAATATAATTCCCCATTCCAGTAGCAGTAGCAGTAGTAGATGGGTATAATATAATTCCCCATTCCAGTAGCAGTAGCAGTAGTAGATGGGTATAATATAATTCCCCATTCCAGTAGCAGTAGCAGGTAGTAGATGGGTATAATATAATTCCCCATTCCAGTAGCAGTAGCAGTAGTAGTAGTAGATGGGTATAATATAATTCCCCATTCCAGTAGCAGTAGCAGTAGTAGTAGATGGGTATAATATAATTCCCCATTCCAGTAGCAGTAGTAGTAGTAGATGGGTATAATATAATTCCCCATTCCAGTAGCAGTAGCAGTAGTAGATGGGTATAATATAATTCCCCATTCCAGTAGCAGTAGCAGTAGTAGATGGGTATAATATAATTCCCCATTCCAGTAGCAGTAGCAGTAGTAGATGGGTATAATATAATTCCCCATTCCAGTAGCAGTAGCAGTAGCAGTAGTAGATGGGTATAATATAATTCCCCATTCCAGTAGCAGTAGTAGTAGTAGATGGGTATAATATAATTCCCCATTCCAGTAGCAGTAGCAGTAGTAGATGGGTATAATATAATTCCCCATTCCAGTAGCAGTAGTAGTAGTAGATGGGTATAATATAATTCCCCATTCCAGTAGCAGTAGCAGTAGTAGATGGGTATAATATAATTCCCCATTCCAGTAGCAGTAGCAGTAGTAGATGGGTATAATATAATTCCCCATTCCAGTAGCAGTAGTAGTAGTAGATGGGTATAATATAATTCCCCATTCCAGTAGCAGTAGCAGTAGTAGATGGGTATAATATAATTCCCCATTCCAGTAGCAGTAGCAGTAGTAGATGGGTATAATATAATTCCCCATTCCAGTAGCAGTAGCAGTAGTAGATGGGTATAATATAATTCCCCCATTCCAGTAGCAGTAGTAGTAGTAGATGGGTATAATATAATTCCCCATTCCAGTAGCAGTAGCAGTAGTAGATGGGTATAATATAATTCCCCATTCCAGTAGCAGTAGTAGTAGTAGATGGGTATAATATAATTCCCCATTCCAGTAGCAGTAGTAGTAGTAGATGGGTATAATATAATTCCCCATTCCAGTAGCAGTAGCAGTAGTAGATGGGTATAATATAATTCCCCATTCCAGTAGCAGTAGCAGTAGTAGATGGGTATAATATAATTCCCCATTCCAGTAGCAGTAGTAGTAGTAGATGGGTATAATATAATTCCCCATTCCAGTAGCAGTAGCAGTAGCAGTAGTAGATGGGTATAATATAATTCCCCATTCCAGTAGCAGTAGCAGTAGGTAGATGGGTATAATATAATTCCCCATTCCAGTAGCAGTAGCAGTAGCAGTAGTAGATGGGTATAATATAATTCCCCATTCCAGTAGCAGTAGCAGTAGTAGATGGGTATAATATAATTCCCCATTCCAGTAGCAGTAGCAGTAGTAGATGGGTATAATATAATTCCCCATTCCAGTAGCAGTAGTAGTAGTAGATGGGTATAATATAATTCCCCATTCCAGTAGCAGTAGCAGTAGTAGTAGTAGATGGGTATAATATAATTCCCCATTCCAGTAGCAGTAGCAGTAGTAGATGGGTATAATATAATTCCCCATTCCAGTAGCAGTAGTAGTAGTAGATGGGTATAATATAATTCCCCATTCCAGTAGCAGTAGTAGTAGTAGATGGGTATAATATAATTCCCCATTCCAGTAGCAGTAGCAGTAGTAGTAGATGGGTATAATATAATTCCCCATTCCAGTAGCAGTAGTAGTAGTAGATGGGTATAATATAATTCCCCATTCCAGTAGCAGTAGCAGTAGTAGATGGGTATAATATAATTCCCCATTCCAGTAGCAGTAGCAGTAGTAGATGGGTATAATATAATTCCCCATTCCAGTAGCAGTAGCAGTAGTAGATGGGTATAATATAATTCCCCATTCCAGTAGCAGTAGCAGTAGTAGATGGGTATAATATAATTCCCCATTCCAGTAGCAGTAGTAGTAGTAGATGGGTATAATATAATTCCCCATTCCAGTAGCAGTAGCAGTAGTAGATGGGTATAATATAATTCCCCATTCCAGTAGCAGTAGCAGTAGTAGATGGGTATAATATAATTCCCCATTCCAGTAGCAGTAGCAGTAGTAGATGGGTATAATATAATTCCCCATTCCAGTAGCAGTAGTAGTAGTAGATGGGTATAATATAATTCCCCATTCCAGTAGCAGTAGCAGTAGTAGTAGTAGATGGGTATAATATAATTCCCCATTCCAGTAGCAGTAGCAGTAGTAGATGGGTATAATATAATTCCCCATTCCAGTAGCAGTAGCAGTAGTAGATGGGTATAATATAATTCCCCATTCCAGTAGCAGTAGTAGTAGTAGATGGGTATAATATAATTCCCCATTCCAGTAGCAGTAGTAGTAGTAGATGGGTATAATATAATTCCCCATTCCAGTAGCAGTAGCAGTAGTAGTAGTAGATGGGTATAATATAATTCCCCATTCCAGTAGCAGTAGCAGTAGTAGATGGGTATAATATAATTCCCCATTCCAGTAGCAGTAGCAGTAGTAGTAGTAGATGGGTATAATATAATTCCCCATTCCAGTAGCAGTAGCAGTAGTAGATGGGTATAATATAATTCCCCATTCCAGTAGCAGTAGTAGTAGTAGATGGGTATAATATAATTCCCCATTCCAGTAGCAGTAGCAGTAGTAGATGGGTATAATATAATTCCCCATTCCAGTAGCAGTAGTAGTAGTAGATGGGTATAATATAATTCCCCATTCCAGTAGCAGTAGTAGTAGTAGATGGGTATAATATAATTCCCCATTCCAGTAGCAGTAGTAGTAGTAGATGGGTATAATATAATTCCCCATTCCAGTAGCAGTAGTAGTAGTAGATGGGTATAATATAATTCCCCATTCCAGTAGCAGTAGCAGTAGTAGATGGGTATAATATAATTCCCCATTCCAGTAGCAGTAGTAGTAGTAGATGGGTATAATATAATTCCCCATTCCAGTAGCAGTAGCAGTAGTAGATGGGTATAATATAATTCCCCATTCCAGTAGCAGTAGTAGTAGTAGATGGGTATAATATAATTCCCCATTCCAGTAGCAGTAGTAGTAGTAGATGGGTATAATATAATTCCCCATTCCAGTAGCAGTAGCAGTAGTAGATGGGTATAATATAATTCCCCATTCAGCAGTAGCAGTAGCGTAGATGGGTATAATATAATTCCCCATTCCAGTAGCAGTAGCAGTAGTAGATGGGTATAATATAATTCCCCATTCCAGTAGCAGTAGCAGTAGTAGATGGGTATAATATAATTCCCCATTCCAGTAGCAGTAGCAGTAGTAGTAATGGGTATAATATAATTCCCCATTCCAGTAGCAGTAGTAGTAGTAGATGGGTATAATATAATTCCCCATTCCAGTAGCAGTAGTAGTAGTAGATGGGTATAATATAATTCCCCATTCCAGTAGCAGTAGCAGTAGTAGATGGGTATAATATAATTCCCCCATTCCAGTAGCAGTAGCAGTAGTAGATGGGTATAATATAATTCCCCATTCCAGTAGCAGTAGCAGTAGTAGATGGGTATAATATAATTCCCCATTCCAGTAGCAGTAGCAGTAGTAGATGGGTATAATATAATTCCCCATTCCAGTAGCAGTAGCAGTAGTAGATGGGTATAATATAATTCCCCATTCCAGTAGCAGTAGCAGTAGCAGTAGTAGATGGGTATAATATAATTCCCCATTCCAGTAGCAGTAGCAGTAGTAGATGGGTATAATATAATTCCCCATTCCAGTAGCAGTAGCTAGTAGTAGATGGGTATAATATAATTCCCCATTCCAGTAGCAGTAGCAGTAGTAGATGGGTATAATATAATTCCCCATTCCAGTAGCAGTAGTAGTAGTAGATGGGTATAATATAATTCCCCATTCCAGTAGCAGTAGCAGTAGCAGTAGTAGATGGGTATAATATAATTCCCCATTCCAGTAGCAGTAGTAGTAGTAGATGGGTATAATATAATTCCCCATTCCAGTAGCAGTAGCAGTAGTAGATGGGTATAATATAATTCCCCATTCCAGTAGCAGTAGCAGTAGTAGATGGGTATAATATAATTCCCCATTCCAGTAGCAGTAGCAGTAGTAGATGGGTATAATATAATTCCCCATTCCAGTAGCAGTAGTAGTAGTAGATGGGTATAATATAATTCCCCATTCCAGTAGCAGTAGCAGTAGTAGTAGTAGATGGGTATAATATAATTCCCCATTCCAGTAGCAGTAGTAGTAGTAGATGGGTATAATATAATTCCCCATTCCAGTAGCAGTAGCAGTAGCAGTAGTAGATGGGTATAATATAATTCCCCATTCCAGTAGCAGTAGCAGTAGTAGATGGGTATAATATAATTCCCCATTCCAGTAGCAGTAGCAGTAGTAGATGGGTATAATATAATTCCCCATTCCAGTAGCAGTAGCAGTAGTAGATGGGTATAATATAATTCCCCATTCCAGTAGCAGTAGCAGTAGTAGATGGGTATAATATAATTCCCCATTCCAGTAGCAGTAGCAGTAGTAGATGGGTATAATATAATTCCCCATTCCAGTAGCAGTAGCAGTAGCAGTAGTAGATGGGTATAATATAATTCCCCATTCCAGTAGCAGTAGTAGTAGTAGATGGGTATAATATAATTCCCCATTCCAGTAGCAGTAGCAGTAGTAGATGGGTATAATATAATTCCCCATTCCAGTAGCAGTAGCAGTAGTAGATGGGTATAATATAATTCCCCATTCCAGTAGCAGTAGCAGTAGCAGTAGTAGATGGGTATAATATAATTCCCCATTCCAGTAGCAGTAGTAGTAGTAGATGGGTATAATATAATTCCCCATTCCAGTAGCAGTAGTAGTAGTAGATGGGTATAATATAATTCCCCATTCCAGTAGCAGTAGCAGTAGTAGATGGGTATAATATAATTCCCCATTCCAGTAGCAGTAGTAGTAGTAGATGGGTATAATATAATTCCCCATTCCAGTAGCAGTAGCAGTAGTAGTAGTAGATGGGTATAATATAATTCCCCATTCCAGTAGCAGTAGCAGTAGTAGATGGGTATAATATAATTCCCCATTCCAGTAGCAGTGAGTAGCGTAGTAGATGGGTATAATATAATTCCCCATTCCAGTAGCAGTAGTAGTAGTAGATGGGTATAATATAATTCCCCATTCCAGTAGCAGTAGCAGTAGTAGTAGATGGGTATAATATAATTCCCCATTCCAGTAGCAGTAGCAGTAGTAGATGGGTATAATATAATTCCCCATTCCAGTAGCAGTAGCAGTAGTAGATGGGTATAATATAATTCCCCATTCCAGTAGCAGTAGCAGTAGTAGATGGGTATAATATAATTCCCCATTCCAGTAGCAGTAGCAGTAGTAGTAGATGGGTATAATATAATTCCCCATTCCAGTAGCAGTAGCAGTAGCAGTAGTAGATGGGTATAATATAATTCCCCATTCCAGTAGCAGTAGCAGTAGTAGATGGGTATAATATAATTCCCCATTCCAGTAGCAGTAGTAGTAGATGGGTATAATATAATTCCCCATTCCAGTAGCAGTAGCAGTAGTAGATGGGATATAATATAATTCCCCATTCCAGTAGCAGTAGCAGTAGTAGATGGGTATAATATAATTCCCCATTCCAGTAGCAGTAGTAGTAGTAGATGGGTATAATATAATTCCCCATTCCAGTAGCAGTAGCAGTAGTAGATGGGTATAATATAATTCCCCATTCCAGTAGCAGTAGCAGTAGTAGTAGATGGGTATAATATAATTCCCCATTCCAGTAGCAGTAGCAGTAGTAGATGGGTATAATATAATTCCCCATTCCAGTAGCAGTAGCAGTAGTAGATGGGTATAATATAATTCCCCATTCCAGTAGCAGTAGCAGTAGTAGATGGGTATAATATAATTCCCCATTCCAGTAGCAGTAGCAGTAGTAGATGGGTATAATATAATTCCCCATTCCAGTAGCAGTAGCAGTAGTAGATGGGTATAATATAATTCCCCATTCCAGTAGCAGTAGTAGTAGTAGATGGGTATAATATAATTCCCCATTCCAGTAGCAGTAGCAGTAGTAGATGGGTATAATATAATTCCCCATTCCAGTAGCAGTAGCAGTAGTAGATGGGTATAATATAATTCCCCATTCCAGTAGCAGTAGCAGTAGTAGATGGGTATAATATAATTCCCCATTCCAGTAGCAGTAGCAGTAGTAGATGGGTATAATATAATTCCCCATTCCAGTAGCAGTAGCAGTAAGTAGTAGATGGGTATAATATAATTCCCCATTCCAGTAGCAGTAGCAGTAGTAGTAGATGGGTATAATATAATTCCCCATTCCAGTAGCAGTAGCAGTAGTAGATGGGTATAATATAATTCCCCATTCCAGTAGCAGTAGCAGTAGTAGATGGGTATAATATAATTCCCCATTCCAGTAGCAGTAGCAGTAGCAGTAGTAGATGGGTATAATATAATTCCCCATTCCAGTAGCAGTAGCAGTAGTAGTAGTAGATGGGTATAATATAATTCCCCATTCCAGTAGCAGTAGCAGTAGTAGATGGGTATAATATAATTCCCCATTCCAGTAGCAGTAGCAGTAGTAGATGGGTATAATATAATTCCCCATTCCAGTAGCAGTAGCAGTAGTAGATGGGTATAATATAATTCCCCATTCCAGTAGCAGTAGCAGTAGCAGTAGTAGATGGGTATAATATAATTCCCCATTCCAGTAGCAGTAGTAGTAGTAGATGGGTATAATATAATTCCCCATTCCAGTAGCAGTAGTAGTAGTAGATGGGTATAATATAATTCCCCATTCCAGTAGCAGTAGCAGTAGCAGTAGTAGATGGGTATAATATAATTCCCCATTCCAGTAGCAGTAGCAGTAGTAGATGGGTATAATATAATTCCCCATTCCAGTAGCAGTAGCAGTAGTAGATGGGTATAATATAATTCCCCATTCCAGTAGCAGTAGTAGTAGTAGATGGGTATAATATAATTCCCCATTCCAGTAGCAGTAGCAGTAGTAGATGGGTATAATATAATTCCCCATTCCAGTAGCAGTAGTAGTAGTAGATGGGTATAATATAATTCCCCATTCCAGTAGCAGTAGCAGTAGTAGGATGGGTATAATATAATTCCCCATTCCAGTAGCAGTAGCAGTAGTAGATGGGTATAATATAATTCCCCATTCCAGTAGCAGTAGCAGTAGCAGTAGTAGATGGGTATAATATAATTCCCCATTCCAGTAGCAGTAGCAGTAGTAGATGGGTATAATATAATTCCCCATTCCAGTAGCAGTAGCAGTAGTAGTAGTAGATGGGTATAATATAATTCCCCATTCCAGTAGCAGTAGCAGTAGTAGATGGGTATAATATAATTCCCCATTCCAGTAGCAGTAGCAGTAGCAGTAGTAGATGGGTATAATATAATTCCCCATTCCAGTAGCAGTAGTAGTAGTAGATGGGTATAATATAATTCCCCATTCCAGTAGCAGTAGCAGTAGTAGATGGGTATAATATAATTCCCCATTCCAGTAGCAGTAGTAGTAGTAGATGGGTATAATATAATTCCCCATTCCAGTAGCAGTAGCAGTAGTAGTAGTAGATGGGTATAATATAATTCCCCATTCCAGTAGCAGTAGCAGTAGCAGTAGTAGATGGGTATAATATAATTCCCCATTCCAGTAGCAGTAGTAGTAGTAGATGGGTATAATATAATTCCCCATTCCAGTAGCAGTAGTAGTAGTAGATGGGTATAATATAATTCCCCATTCCAGTAGCAGTAGCAGTAGCAGTAGTAGATGGGTATAATATAATTCCCCATTCCAGTAGCAGTAGCAGTAGTAGATGGGTATAATATAATTCCCCATTCCAGTAGCAGTAGTAGTAGTAGATGGGTATAATATAATTCCCCATTCCAGTAGCAGTAGCAGTAGTAGATGGGTATAATATAATTCCCCATTCCAGTAGCAGTAGCAGTAGTAGATGGGTATAATATAATTCCCCATTCCAGTAGCAGTAGCAGCATAGTAGATGGGTATAATATAATTCCCCATTCCAGTAGCAGTAGCAGTAGTAGTAATGGGTATAATATAATTCCCCATTCCAGTAGCAGTAGTAGTAGTAGATGGGTATAATATAATTCCCCATTCCAGTAGCAGTAGCAGTAGCAGTAGTAGATGGGTATAATATAATTCCCCATTCCAGTAGCAGTAGCAGTAGTAGATGGGTATAATATAATTCCCCATTCCAGTAGCAGTAGCAGTAGTAGATGGGTATAATATAATTCCCCATTCCAGTAGCAGTAGCAGTAGTAGATGGGTATAATATAATTCCCCATTCCAGTAGCAGTAGTAGTAGTAGATGGGTATAATATAATTCCCCATTCCAGTAGCAGTAGCAGTAGTAGATGGGTATAATATAATTCCCCATTCCAGTAGCAGTAGTAGTAGTAGATGGGTATAATATAATTCCCCATTCCAGTAGCAGTAGCAGTAGTAGATGGGTATAATATAATTCCCCATTCCAGTAGCAGTAGCAGTAGTAGATGGGTATAATATAATTCCCCATTCCAGTAGCAGTAGTAGTAGTAGATGGGTATAATATAATTCCCCATTCCAGTAGCAGTAGTAGTAGTAGATGGGTATAATATAATTCCCCATTCCAGTAGCAGTAGTAGTAGTAGTAGATGGGTATAATATAATTCCCCATTCCAGTAGCAGTAGCAGTAGTAGATGGGTATAATATAATTCCCCATTCCAGTAGCAGTAGTAGTAGTAGATGGGTATAATATAATTCCCCATTCCAGTAGCAGTAGTAGTAGTAGATGGGTATAATATAATTCCCCATTCCAGTAGCAGTAGCTAGTAGTAGATGGGTATAATATAATTCCCCATTCCAGTAGCAGTAGTAGTAGTAGATGGGTATAATATAATTCCCCATTCCAGTAGCAGTAGTAGCAGTAGTAGATGGGTATAATATAATTCCCCATTCCAGTAGCAGTAGCAGTAGTAGATGGGTATAATATAATTCCCCATTCCAGTAGCAGTAGCAGTAGTAGATGGGTATAATATAATTCCCCATTCCAGTAGCAGTAGCAGTAGTAGATGGGTATAATATAATTCCCCATTCCAGTAGCAGTAGCAGTAGTAGATGGGTATAATATAATTCCCCATTCCAGTAGCAGTAGCAGTAGGTAGATGGGTATAATATAATTCCCCATTCCAGTAGCAGTAGCAGTAGTAGATGGGTATAATATAATTCCCCATTCCAGTAGCAGTAGCAGTAGTAGTAGATGGGTATAATATAATTCCCCATTCCAGTAGCAGTAGTAGTAGTAGATGGGTATAATATAATTCCCCATTCCAGTAGCAGTAGTAGTAGTAGATGGGCATAATATAATTCCCCATTCCAGTAGCAGTAGCAGTAGTAGATGGGTATAATATAATTCCCCATTCCAGTAGCAGTAGTAGTAGTAGATGGGTATAATATAATTCCCCATTCCAGTAGCAGTAGTAGTAGTAGATGGGTATAATATAATTCCCCATTCCAGTAGCAGTAGCAGTAGTAGATGGGTATAATATAATTCCCCATTCCAGTAGCAGTAGTAGTAGTAGATGGGTATAATATAATTCCCCATTCCAGTAGCAGTAGCAGTAGTAGATGGGTATAATATAATTCCCCATTCCAGTAGCAGTAGAGTAGTAGTAGATGGGTATAATATAATTCCCCATTCCAGTAGCAGTAGCAGTAGTAGATGGGTATAATATAATTCCCCATTCCAGTAGCAGTAGTAGTAGTAGTAGTAGATGGGTATAATATAATTCCCCATTCCAGTAGCAGTAGTAGTAGTAGATGGGTATAATATAATTCCCCATTCCAGTAGCAGTAGCAGTAGTAGATGGGTATAATATAATTCCCCATTCCAGTAGCAGTAGCAGTAGTAGATGGGTATAATATAATTCCCCATTCCAGTAGCAGTAGTAGTAGTAGATGGGTATAATATAATTCCCCATTCCAGTAGCAGTAGTAGTAGTAGATGGGTATAATATAATTCCCCATTCCAGTAGCAGTAGTAGTAGTAGATGGGTATAATATAATTCCCCATTCCAGTAGCAGTAGTAGTAGTAGTAGATGGGTATAATATAATTCCCCATTCCAGTAGCAGTAGCAGTAGTAGATGGGTATAATATAATTCCCCATTCCAGTAGCAGTAGTAGTAGTAGATGGGTATAATATAATTCCCCATTCCAGTAGCAGTAGCTAGCAGTAGTAGATGGGTATAATATAATTCCCCATTCCAGTAGCAGTAGCAGTAGTAGATGGGTATAATATAATTCCCCATTCCAGTAGCAGTAGTAGTAGTAGATGGGTATAATATAATTCCCCATTCCAGTAGCAGTAGCAGTAGTAGATGGGTATAATATAATTCCCCATTCCAGTAGCAGTAGTAGTAGTAGATGGGTATAATATAATTCCCCCATTCCAGTAGCAGTAGTAGTAGTAGATGGGTATAATATAATTCCCCATTCCAGTAGCAGTAGTAGTAGTAGATGGGTATAATATAATTCCCCATTCCAGTAGCAGTAGCAGTAGTAGATGGGTATAATATAATTCCCCATTCCAGTAGCAGTAGCAGTAGTAGATGGGTATAATATAATTCCCCATTCCAGTAGCAGTAGCAGTAGTAGATGGGTATAATATAATTCCCCATTCCAGTAGCAGTAGCAGTAGCAGTAGTAGATGGGTATAATATAATTCCCCATTCCAGTAGCAGTAGTAGTAGTAGTAGTAGATGGGTATAATATAATTCCCCATTCCAGTAGCAGTAGTAGTAGTAGATGGGTATAATATAATTCCCCATTCCAGTAGCAGTAGTAGTAGTAGATGGGTATAATATAATTCCCCATTCCAGTAGCAGTAGCAGTAGTAGATGGGTATAATATAATTCCCCATTCCAGTAGCAGTAGCAGTAGTAGATGGGTATAATATAATTCCCCATTCCAGTAGCAGTAGCAGTAGTAGTAGTAGATGGGTATAATATAATTCCCCATTCCAGTAGCAGTAGTAGTAGTAGATGGGTATAATATAATTCCCCATTCCAGTAGCAGTAGCAGTAGCAGTAGTAGATGGGTATAATATAATTCCCCATTCCAGTAGCAGTAGCAGTAGTAGATGGGTATAATATAATTCCCCATTCCAGTAGCAGTAGCAGTAGTAGTAGTAGATGGGTATAATATAATTCCCCATTCCAGTAGCAGTAGTAGTAGTAGATGGGTATAATATAATTCCCCATTCCAGTAGCAGTAGTAGTAGTAGATGGGTATAATATAATTCCCCATTCCAGTAGCAGTAGTAGTAGTAGATGGGTATAATATAATTCCCCATTCCAGTAGCAGTAGTCAGTAGATAGATGGGTATAATATAATTCCCCATTCCAGTAGCAGTAGTAGGTAGATGGGTATAATATAATTCCCCATTCCAGTAGCAGTAGTAGTAGTAGATGGGTATAATATAATTCCCCATTCCAGTAGCAGTAGTAGTAGTAGATGGGTATAATATAATTCCCCATTCCAGTAGCAGTAGTAGTAGTAGATGGGTATAATATAATTCCCCATTCCAGTAGCAGTAGTAGTAGTAGATGGGTATAATATAATTCCCCATTCCAGTAGCAGTAGCAGTAGTAGATGGGTATAATATAATTCCCCATTCCAGTAGCAGTAGTAGATGGGTATAATATAATTCCCCATTCCAGTAGCAGTAGCAGTAGTAGATGGGTATAATATAATTCCCCATTCCAGTAGCAGTAGTAGTAGTAGATGGGTATAATATAATTCCCCATTCCAGTAGCAGTAGCAGTAGCAGTAGTAGATGGGTATAATATAATTCCCCATTCCAGTAGCAGTAGCAGTAGTAGATGGGTATAATATAATTCCCCATTCCAGTAGCAGTAGCAGTAGTAGATGGGTATAATATAATTCCCCATTCCAGTAGCAGTAGCAGTAGTAGATGGGTATAATATAATTCCCCATTCCAGTAGCAGTAGTAGTAGTAGATGGGTATAATATAATTCCCCATTCCAGTAGCAGTAGCATTAGTAGTAGATGGGTATAATATAATTCCCCATTCCAGTAGCAGTAGCAGTAGTAGATGGGTATAATATAATTCCCCATTCCAGTAGCAGTAGCAGTAGTAGATGGGTATAATATAATTCCCCATTCCAGTAGCAGTAGTAGTAGTAGATGGGTATAATATAATTCCCCATTCCAGTAGCAGTAGTAGTAGTAGATGGGTATAATATAATTCCCCATTCCAGTAGCAGTAGTAGTAGTAGATGGGTATAATATAATTCCCCATTCCAGTAGCAGTAGCAGTAGCAGTAGTAGATGGGTATAATATAATTCCCCATTCCAGTAGCAGTAGCAGTAGTAGATGGGTATAATATAATTCCCCATTCCAGTAGCAGTAGTAGTAGTAGATGGGTATAATATAATTCCCCATTCCAGTAGCAGTAGTAGTAGTAGATGGGTATAATATAATTCCCCATTCCAGTAGCAGTAGCAGTAGTAGTAGTAGATGGGTATAATATAATTCCCCATTCCAGTAGCAGTAGCAGTAGTAGATGGGTATAATATAATTCCCCATTCCAGTAGCAGTAGCAGTAGTACATGGGTATAATATAATTCCCCATTCCAGTAGCAGTAGCAGTAGCAGTAGTAGATGGGTATAATATAATTCCCCATTCCAGTAGCAGTAGCAGTAGTAGATGGGTATAATATAATTCCCCATTCCAGTAGCAGTAGCAGTAGTAGTAGTAGATGGGTATAATATAATTCCCCATTCCAGTAGCAGTAGTAGTAGTAGATGGGTATAATATAATTCCCCATTCCAGTAGCAGTAGCAGTAGTAGATGGGTATAATATAATTCCCCATTCCAGTAGCAGTAGTAGTAGTAGATGGGTATAATATAATTCCCCATTCCAGTAGCAGTAGTAGTAGTAGATGGGTATAATATAATTCCCCATTCCAGTAGCAGTAGCAGTAGCAGTAGTAGATGGGTATAATATAATTCCCCATTCCAGTAGCAGTAGTAGTAGATGGGTATAATATAATTCCCCATTCCAGTAGCAGTAGCAGTAGCAGTAGTAGATGGGTATAATATAATTCCCCATTCCAGTAGCAGTAGCAGTAGTAGAATGGGTATAATATAATTCCCCATTCCAGTAGCAGTAGCAGTAGTAGATGGGTATAATATAATTCCCCATTCCAGTAGCAGTAGCAGTAGCAGTAGTAGATGGGTATAATATAATTCCCCATTCCAGTAGCAGTAGCAGTAGTAGATGGGTATAATATAATTCCCCATTCCAGTAGCAGTAGTAGTAGTAGCTGGATATAATATAATTCCCCATTCCTACACAGTGACCTTTTAAAAAGAGGCAGTGAAAGAAAGACAGACGGTCACAGCAGAGAGTTTCAGTTCTGGATTGCTCCAGTGGGACGGATACAGCTGTGAGAACAGCTTTGAGTTAGTGAACAGACCAGAGTTCCAGCTGAAGTCAGTCTGCGTCTGAGATGACTGTACAGTAGTTCTCTCTAAACTCACCCTCCCTAAGAACACGCCATAAATAACACTCTCATTAGAAGCACGGAACGATGGAGCAAATCATAAAGTGCTGAAATCCAGGAAGAAAAATAATTGGGGGATAGTAACAGGCCAGAATGGAAGCTCTATCTCGGAGAATGTATGTGGCCCATGATGCATTTTATGAGAGAGGTAAACCTAATTTCTCCACTGAACTAACATAGATTTGAATGTAAATATGTTCAAAAATAATTTAAGTTAGGTGAACATACAGTTATATAAGTATTCGAGTATAAAAACCTCTCACTGTGTATGAATTATTTCTGTGAGTTATTTTGGCACCTCTGGCACTGAAATATCTACTTCCTCCCTAGCACAGAGCAACGACCGATAGGACATACAGTACACTGTGTTAGCAAACAGCTCCCACAGACCAACCGCTCAGTCTAACTGACCTGTGTGCGTTCGCACGTGTGTGTGTGTGTGTGTGTGTGTGAGTGTGTGTGTGTGTGTGTGTGTGTGTGTGTGTGTGAGTGTGTGAGTGTGTCTCTGTGTGTGTGTGTGTGTGTGTGTGTGTGTGTGTGTGTGTGAGTGTGTCTCTGTGTGTGTGTGTGTGTGTGTGTGTGTGTGTGTGTGTGTGTGTGTGTGTGTGTGTGTGTGTACTCTTCTCACCACTCAGCCAGCCAGGAGTAGCATCCATCTGCAGACGGATCATGTGGGTCATGAGAGAAAACACTTCCTATCATAGACTGTTCTCTCTGCTACCGCATGGCAAGTGGTACCGGAGCGCCAAGTCTAGGTCCAAAAGGATCCTTAACAGCTTCTACCCTCAAGCCATAAGACTGCTGAACAATTAATCAAATGGCCACCGGACTATTAACATTGACCCCCCACTGCTGCTACTCGCTGTGTATTATCTATGTATAGTAACTTTACCCCTACCTACATGTACAAATTACCTCAACTAACCTGTACCCCCGCACATTGACTCATACCGGTGCCCCCTGTATATGTTATTTTATTGTGTTACTTTTCATTTAATTTTTAATTTTAGTTTATTTAGTAAATATTTTCTTAACTCTATTTCTTGAACTGCATTGTTGGTTAAGGGCTTGTAAGTAAGCATTTCACGGTAAGGTCTACACCTGTTGTATTCGGTGCATGTGACAAATAAAATTTGATTTGATTTGATATAATTGAGTATAATACAGTAAATTAATACAGTACATTAATACAGTACATTAATACAGTACATTAATACAGTACATTAATACAGTTCACACTCAAAAAGATTAAACTACTGAAGCTTTCATTTTCATTTATTTACCCAAGACAGCATATAGCTAGCTACATCTATGGGCTTTATATAGCTAGCTACATCTATGGGCTTTATATAGCTAGCTACATCTATGGGCTTTATATAGCTAGCTACATCTATGGGCTTTATATAGCGAGCTACATCTATGGGCTTTTATATAGCTAGCTACATCTATGGGCTTTATATAGCTAGCTACATCTATGGGCTTTATATAGCTAGCTACATCTATGGGCTTTATATAGCTAGCTACATCTATGGGCTTTATATAGCTAGCTACATCTATGGGCTTTATATAGCTAGCTACATCTATGGGCTTTATATAGCTAGCTACATCTATGGGCTTTATATAGCTAGCTACATCTATGGGCTTTATATAGCTAGCTACATCTATGGGCTTTATATAGCTAGCTACATCTATGGGCTTTATATAGCTAGCTACATCTATGGGCTTTATATAGCTAGCTACATCTATGGGCTTTTATATAGCTAGCTACATCTATGGGCTTTTATATAGCTAGCTACATCTATGGGCTTTATATAGCTAGCTACATCTATGGGCTTTATATAGCTAGCTACATCTATGGGCTTTATATAGCTAGCTACATCTATGGGCTTTTATATAGCTAGCTACATCTATGGGCTTTTATATAGCTAGCTACATCTATGGGCTTTTATATAGCTAGCTACATCTATGGGCTTTATATAGCTAGCTACATCTATGGGCTTTATATATCGAGCTACATCTATGGGCTTTATATAGCTAGCTACATCTATGGGCTTTATATAGCTAGCTACATCTATGGGCTTTATATAGCTAGCTACATCTATGGGCTTTATATAGCTAGCTACATCTATGGGCTTTATATAGCTAGCTACATCTATGGGCTTTATATAGCTAGCTACATCTATGGGCTTTATATAGCTAGCTACATCTATGGGCTTTATATAGCTAGCTACATCTATGGGCTTTATATAGCTAGCTACATCTATGGGCTTTATATAGCTAGCTACATCTATGGGCTTTATATAGCTAGCTACATCTATGGGCTTTATATAGCTAGCTACATCTATGGGCTTTATATAGCTAGCTACATCTATGGGCTTTATATAGCTAGCTACATCTATGGGCTTTATATAGCGAGCTACATCTATGGGCTTTTATATAGCTAGCTACATCTATGGGCTTTATATAGCTAGCTACATCTATGGGCTTTATATAGCTAGCTACATCTATGGGCTTTATATAGCTAGCTACATCTATGGGCTTTTATATAGCTAGCTACATCTATGGGCTTTTATATAGCTAGCTACATCTATGGGCTTTTATATAGCTAGCTACATCTATGGGCTTTATATAGCGAGCTACATCTATGGGCTTTATATATCTAGCTACATCTATGGGCTTTATATAGCTAGCTACATATATGGGCTTTATATAGCTAGCTACATCTATGGGCTTTATATAGCTAGCTACATCTATGGGCTTTATATAGCTAGCTACATCTATGGGCTTTATATAGCTAGCTACATCTATGGGCTTTATATAGCTAGCATATATATGGGCTTTATATAGCTAGCTACATCTATGGGCTTTATATAGCTAGCTACATCTATGGGCTTTATATAGCTAGCTACATCTATGGGCTTTATATAGCTACCTACATCTATGGGCTTTATATAGCTAGCTACATCTATGGGTTTTTCTGTTTTTCTGTAATGTGCAGTAGCCTATATATCATAGGCTACAGTATGTGTTGGATAACAGCACAATCATTTCATTTGAGCTTTTTTGGGCACATAAAATGTATTTAATGTAGGTCTCATAACACTTCTAATGTATGGCTCAGCAGGTAGAATCAGACTCAGGTAGAATCAGGCTCAGGTACAATCAGGCTCAGGTAGAATCAGGCTCAGGTAGAATCAGACTCAGGTAGAATCAGGCTCAGGTAGAATCAGGCTCAGGTAGAATCAGACTCAGGTAGAATCAGACTCAGGTAGAATCAGACTCAGGTAGAATCAGACTCAGGTAGAATCAGACTCAGGTAGAATCAGACTCAGGTAGAATGGCTTGAATTTTCATGCCGATCAAATCCAGACTATATGCTTTAGAATTACACTTTCGGTTTGGGGAGGGAAATACTGGGTTAAATACCGGGTTATATACCGGGTTACCGGAAGAAAAGTGAGAAAAATGATTTATTCTCAAGATGGAACATTTGTAAAATACTGGGAAAATATATTCCACCTTACAGCCACACACACACACACACACACACACACACACACACACACACACACACACACACACACACACACACACACACTGAATAATTCTCAAACCAGAGATACAATAAATGGTGTGAATGGAAAAGTGATGGTGGTTTCTGAGATGGAGCAGTCATGGTACAGAGTCTGAGATGGAGCAGTCATGGTACAGAGTCTGAGATGGAGCAGTCATGGTACAGAGTCTGAGATGGAGCAGTCATGGTACAGAGTCTGAGATGGAGCAGTCATGGTACAGAGTCTGAGATGGAGCAGTCATGGTACAGAGTCTGAGATGGAGCAGTCATGGTACAGAGTCTGAGGTGGAGCAGTCATGGTACAGAGTCTGAGATGGAGCAGTCATGGTACAGAGTCTGAGATGGAGCAGTCATGGTACAGAGTCTGAGGTGGAGCAGTCATGGTACAGAGTCTGAGATGGAGCAGTCATGGTACAGAGTCTGAGATGGAGCAGTCATGGTACAGAGTCTGAGGTGGAGCAGTCATGGTACAGAGTCTGAGATGGAGCAGTCATGGTACAGAGTCTGAGATGGAGCAGTCATGGTACAGAGTCTGAGATGGAGCAGTCATGGTACAGAGTCTGAGATGGAGCAGTCATGGTACAGAGTCTGAGATGGAGCAGTCATGGTACAGAGTCTGAGGTGGAGCAGTCATGGTACAGAGTCTGAGATGGAGCAGTCATGGTACAGAGTCTGAGGTGGAGCAGTCATGGTACAGAGTCTGAGATGGAGCAGTCATGGTACAGAGTCTGAGATGGAGCAGTCATGACGCCAATTGTACTATTTGTGTGTTTTTTCGCGTTATTTGTAATTTATTCTGTACATAATGTTTCTGCCAACGACTCTTATGACCAAAAAGAGCTTCTGGATATCAGGACAGCGATTACTCACCTCGTATTGGACAAAGATTTTTTCTTCAACGAGTCGGACGCGAAGGATATTCTATAGACACCCGACAAGGCCCAAATCGCAAATCGCATGAGAATGAGACTGAGATATCGTGGACGTAGGTCGGGGTGCCTTGTAAGGATCCGACGGCGAGCGAGTAATCTGCCTCTTCCATCAATCCTATTAGCCAACGTACAATCATTGGAAAACAAAATGGACGACCTAAGATCAAGGTTATCCTACCAACAGGACATTAAAAACTGTAATATCTTATGTTTCACCGAGTCGTGGCTGAACGACGACATGGACAACATACGGCTGACAGGATATACGCTACATCGGCAGGATAGAACAGCTGACTCCGTTAAGACAAGGGGTGGTGGTCTGTGTATATTTGTAAACAACAGCTGGTGAACAAAATCAAATACTAAGGAAGTCTCGAGGTTTTGCTCGCCTGAGGTAGAGTATCTCATGATAAGCTGTAGACCACACTATTTACCAAGAGAGTTTTCTTCTATATTTTTTGTAGCTGTCTATTTACCACCACAAACCGATGCTGGCACTAAGACTGCACTTAATGAGCTGTATAAGGCCATAAGCAAACAGGAAAATGCTCATCCAGAGGCAGCGCTCCTAGTGGCCGGGGACTTTAATGCAGGGAAACTTAAATCCGTTCTACCTAATTTCTACCAGCATGTTAAATGTGCAACCAGAAAAAAAAAAAAAAAAACTCTAGACCACCTTTACTCCACACAGAGACGCGTTCAAAGCTCTCTCTCGCCCTCCATTTGGCAAATCTGACCATAATTCTATCCTCCTGATTCCTGCTTATAAGCATAAACTAAAGCAGGAAGCACCAGTGACTCAGTTAATAAGGAAGTGGTGAGATGAAGCAGATGCTAAGCTACAGGACTGTTTTGCTAACACAGACTGGAATATGTTCCGGGATTCTTCCGATGGCATTGAAGAGTACACCACATCAGTCACTGGCTTCGATGACGTCGTCCCCACGGTGACCGTACGTACATACCCCAACCAGAAGCCATGGATTACAGGCAACATCCGCACTGAGCTAAAGGGTAGAGCTGCCGCTTTCAAGGAGTGGGACTCTAACCCGGACGCTTATTAGAAATCCCGCGGTGCCCTTCGATGAACCATCAAACAGGCAAAGCATCAATACAGGACTAAGATTGAATCGTACTACACCGGCTCTGAGGCTCGTCAGATGTGGCAGGGCTTGAAAACTATTACAGACTACAAAGGGAAGCACAGCCGCAAGCTTCCCAGTGACACAAGCCTGCCAAACGAGCTAAATTACTTATATGCTCACTTCGAGGCAAGCAACACTGAAGCATGCATGAGAGCATCAGCTGTTCCGGATGACTATGTGATCACGCTCTCCGTAGCCAATGTGAGTAAGACTTTTAAGCAGGTCAACAATCCCAAGGCTGCAGGAGCTGACGGATTACCAGGACGCGTTCGCCGAGCATGTGCTGACCAACTGGCAAGTGTCTTCACTGACATTTTCAACATGTCCCTGACTGAGTCTGTAATACCAATACCATGTTTCTAGCAGACCACCATAGTCGCTGTGCCCAAGAACAGTAAGACAACCTGCCTAAATGACTACCGACCCGAAGCACACACGTCTGTAGCCATGAAGTGCTTTGAAAGGCTGGTCATGGCTCACATCAACAAACTTATCCCAGAAACCCTAGACCCACTCCAATTTGCATAACGTCCCAACAGATCCACAGATGATGCAATCTCTATTGCGCTCCACACTGCCCTTTCCCAGCTGGACAAGAGGAACACCTACGTGAGAATGCTATTCATTGACTACAGCTCAGCGTTCAACACCATAGTGCCATCAAAGCTCATCACTAAGCTAAGGAACCTGGGACTAAACACCTCCCTCTGCAACTGGATCCTGGACTTCCTGATGGGCCGCCCCCAGGTGGTAAGGGTTGGTAAAAACACATCTGTCACGCTGATCCTCAACACTTGGGGCCCTCAGCGGTGTGTGCTCAGTCCCCTCCTGTACTCTCTGTTCACCCATGACTACATTGCCAGGCACGACTCCAACACCATCATTACGTTTGCTGACGACACAACAGTGGTAGGCCTGATCACCGACAACGACGAGACAGCCTATAGGGAGGAGGTCAGAGACCTGGCCATGTGGTGCCAGGATAACAACCTCTCCTCAACGTGATCAAGACAAAAGAGATGATTGTGGACTACAGGGAAAAAAATAGGACTGAGCACCGACGGGGCAGTAGTGGAACAGGTTGAGAGCTTCAAGTTCCTTGGTATCCACATCACCAACAAACTATCATGGTCCAAACACACCAAGACAGTCATGAAGAGGGCACGACAAAGCCTATTCCCCCTCAGGAGACTGAAAAGATTTGGCATGGGTCCTCAGATCCTCAAAAAAGTTCTACAGCTGCACCATCGAGAGCATCCTGACTGGTTGCATCACCGCCTGGTATGGCAACTGCTCGGCCTCCGACCGCAAGGCACTACAGAGGGTAGTGCGTACGGCCCAGTACATCACTGGGGCCAAGCTTCCTGCCATCCAGGACTTCTATACCAGGCGGTGTCAGAGGAAGGCCCTAAAAATTGTCAAAGACTCCACCCTAGTCATAGACTGTTCTCTCTGCTACTGCACGGAGGCTTCTAAACAGCTTCTACCCCCAAGCCATAAGACTCCTGAACATCTAATCAAATGGCTACCCAGACTATTTGCATTGCCCCCCCGGATTCGTTTCACCAAACGCCCCCCTGTAATAAGAAGATATTTCAACTTCTCTATAGATAGCCTAATGTTCGGAGAAAGTAAAAACAATTGATATGCATCAATTTGTTCCCATGTCCAAATTGAGTGCAGCACCTGTTAAACTCTGTAATATCCCTCAAAACACAGGGATTCACACATGATACGTTTTATCAGAGGACCTGGGTGAGTACAGTTTGGAGAGTAGCATGGACCACCAGGAAGGGTTGGACAGCAGTCAGTTACAGATGGGTCTGCATCCCAAATGGCACCCTATTCTATATATATATATATATATATATATATATATATATATATAGTGCACTACTTTTGATCAGATCTTTATAGGGCCTGTTCAAAAGTAGTGCACTGTAAATGGAATAGGGTGCGTTTGGGACGCAGCCGTGTATGCTCTTCAGAGACACCACTAAAGCTGGGAACAATGCCCTCCTTTCTGCTGGGTTTGCTGTGTCATGGTCAGTGGGACGTTCCTTCATTCACAGGCCAGCACACACACACACACACACATACAGACACACACACAGACGCACACTGAAGGCACTGTACCGTCAACAACTTCAAGATATTACAACAACTTCAAGTGTTTAATGCCACATGCAGAAGTACATTGAAATGCCTTTCTAGCAAGCTGTAAACCCAACAATGCAGTAACAGTTAATAACAACGTACTTCTAAAAAGGTAGAACGAAAACACACCAGAAATAAAAAGGAGAAATAAGAAGAAAAAGGAGAAAGTAAGTCAGCTCCTATATACAGTCCCAGGGTCAGTTATTAGCTACTATATACAGTCCCAGGGTCAGTTATTAGCTCCTATATACAGTCCCAGGGTCAGTTATTAGCTCCTATATACAGTCCCAGGGTCAGTTATTAGCTACTATATACAGTCCCAGGGTCAGTTATTAGCTACTATATACAGTCCCAGGGTCAGTTATTAGCTACTATATACAGTCCCAGGGTCAGTTATTAGCTCCTATATACAGTCCCAGGGTCAGTTATTAGCTCCTATATACAGTCCCAGGGTCAGTTATTAGCTACTATATACAGTCCCAGGGTCAGTTATTAGCTACTATATACAGTCCCAGGGTCAGTTATTAGCTACTATATACAGTCCCAGGGTCAGTTATTAGCTACTATATACAGTCCCAGGGTCAGTTATTAGCTACTATATACAGGGTCAGTTATTAGCTACTATATACAGTCCCAGGGTCAGTTATTAGCTCCTATATACAGTCCCAGGGTCAGTTATTAGCTACTATATACAGTCCCAGGGTCAGTTATTAGCTACTATATACAGTCCCAGGGTCAGTTATTAGCTCCTATATACAGTCCCAGGGTCAGTTATTAGCTACTATATACAGTCCCAGGGTCAGTTATTAGCTACTATATACAGTCCCAGGGTCAGTTATTAGCTACTATATACAGTCCCAGGGTCAGTTATTAGCTACTATATACAGTCCCAGGGTCAGTTATTAGCTACTATATACAGTCCCAGGGTCAGTTATTAGCTACTATATACAGTCCCAGGGTCAGTTATTAGCTACTATATACAGTCCCAGGGTCAGTTATTAGCTACTATATACAGTCCCAGGGTCAGTTATTAGCTCCTATATACAGTCCCAGGGTCAGTTATTAGCTACTATATACAGTCCCAGGGTCAGTTATTAGCTACTATATACAGTCCCAGGGTCAGTTATTAGCTACTATATACAGTCCCAGGGTCAGTTATTAGCTCCTATATACAGTCCCAGGGTCAGTTATTAGCTACTATATACAGTCCCAGGGTCAGTTATTAGCTCCTATATATCAATCAATCAATCAATTTTATTTTATATAGCCCTTCTTACATCAGCTAATATCTCGAAGTGCTGTACAGAAACCCAGCCTAAAACCCCAAACAGCTAGTAATGCAGGTGTAGATACAGTCCCAGGGTCAGTTATTAGCTACTATATACAGTCCCAGGGTCAGTTATTAGCTACTATATACAGTCCCAGGGTCAGTTATTAGCTAGTAGTATAGTACAGTCCCAGGGTCAGTTATTAGCTACTATATACAGTCCCAGGGTCAGTTATTAGCTACTATATACAGTCCCAGGGTCAGTTATTAGCTAGTAGTATAGTACAGTCCCAGGGTCAGTTATTAGCTACTATATACAGTCCCAGGGTCAGTTATTAGCTACTATATACAGTCCCAGGGTCAGTTATTAGCTCCTATATACAGTCCCAGGGTCAGTTATTAGCTACTATATACAGTCCCAGGGTCAGTTATTAGCTACTACATACAGGGTCAGTTCCAGTACCATATTAACAATGTGCAGGGATACTGGAGTGATCGGGGTAGATATGTATAGGGATAAGGTGACAAGGCATCAGGATATATGATAAACAGAGTAGCAGCAGCGTATATGAGGATTGTATGTGAGCGTGTGTGTGTGTAGAGTCAGTATAAATGTGTGTGCATGTTATGTGTGTGTTGTAGTGTCAGAGTGTGTGAGTGTGTAGGCCCCTGTGAGTGTGTAGGGGGGCCCTGTTAGTGTGTAGGGCCCTGTGAGTGTGTAGGGCCCTGTTAGTGTGTAGGGCCCTGTTAGTGTGTAGGGCCCTGTGAGTGTGTAGGGCCCTGTTAGTGTGTAGGGCCCTGTTAGTGTGTAGGGGGGCCCTGTTAGTGTGTAGGGGGGCCCTGTTAGTGTGTAGGGGGGCCCTGTTAGTGTGTAGGGGGCCCTGTTAGTGTGTAGGGCCCTGCTAGTGTGTAGGGCCCTGTTAGTGTGTAGGGCCCTGTTAGTGTGTAGGGCCCTGTTAGTGTGTAGGGCCCTGTTAGTGTGTAGGGCCCTGCTAGTGTGTAGGGCCCTGTTAGTATGTAGGGCCCTGTTAGTGTGTAGGGCCCTGTTAGTGTGTAGGGGGCCCTGTTAGTGTGTAGGGCCCTGTGAGTGTGTAGGGCCCTGTTAGTGTGTAGGGCCCTGCTAGTGTGTAGGGCCCTGTTAGTATGTAGGGCCCTGTTAGTGTGTAGGGCCCTGTTAGTGTGTAGGGGGGCCCTGTTAGTGTGTAGGGCCCTGTTAGTGTGTAGGGGGGCCCTGTTAGTGTTTAGGGCCCTGTGAGTGTGTAGGGGGGCCCTGTTAGTGTGTAGTGTAGGGCCCTGTTAGTGTGTAGGGCCCTGTTAGTGTGTAGGGGGGCCCTGTTAGTGTGTAGGGCCCTGTTAGTGTGTAGGGCCCTGTTAGTGTGTAGGGCCCTGTGAGTGTGTAGGGGGGCCCTGTTAGTGTGTAGGGCCCTGCTAGTGTGTAGGGCCCTGTTAGTATGTAGGGCCCTGTTAGTGTGTAGGGCCCTGTTAGTGTGTAGGGCCCTGTTAGTGTGTAGGGCCCTGTGAGTGTGTAGGGGGGGCCCTGTTAGTGTGTAGTGTAGGGCCCTGTTAGTATGTAGGGCCCTGTTAGTGTGTAGGGCCCTGTTAGTGTGTAGGGCCCTGTTAGTGTGTAGGGGGGCCCTGTGCGTGTGTAGGGCCCTGTTAGTGTGTAGGGCCCTGTTAGTGTGTAGGGGGGCCCTGTTAGTGTGTAGGGCCCTGTTAGTGTGTAGGGCCCTGTTAGTGTGTAGGGCCCTGTTAGTGTGTAGGGCCCTGTTAGTGTGTAGGGGGCCCTGTTAGTGTGTAGGGCCCTGTTAGTGTGTAGGGCCCTGTTAGTGTGTAGGGCCCTGTTAGTATGTAGGGCCCTGTTAGTGTGTAGGGCCCTGTGAGTGTGTAGGGCCCTGTGAGTGTGTAGGGCCCTGTTAGTGGGTAGGGCCCTGTTAGTGTGTAGGGCCCTGTTAGTGTGTAGGGCCCTGTGAGTGTGTAGGGCCCTGTTAGTGTGTAGGGCCCTGTTAGTGTGTAGGGCCCTGTTAGTGTGTAGGGGGGCCCTGTTAGTGTGTAGGGGGGGCCCTGTTAGTGTGTAGGGCCCTGTTAGTGTGTAGGGCCCTGTGAGTGTGCATTAGAGACAGTCAAAAATGTAAGTAAAATATAAGGGTCAACTCAGATAGTCCATGTAGCAATTTTGTTAGCTATTTAGTTAGCTAGGTAGCATTCTTATGGCATGGGGATAGAAGCTGCACAACTGCGAAATGTGTAGTTCTGATCTATGCTCTTCAAGAGTTGATGATATTACAACCAAACAGTTAACATTTATTTATTTAAAAATCCCTTGAAAACCGCATGCAGTTGTCATGGGCGTCCGTCTGGCAATTCAAGATGGCGCTACGCATACCTCTAATAAACGTTGTTCAATATCAAAATCCTAATAGAGATGTTTCTATGTTAAATGCACATGTTTAGTATTAGTGGATGGAATACATCTATTTGCTTAGCTTTGCTTCCTGAAGTGTTTCAATTCCCCGTTAAGCATATGTTGCAGAACAGTTATATAAACAGTTTACTCTGTTGTGTACACAGTAGCAATTTTAGTTTCTCCCCAGGTGCTTTGTGACTCTAAAACCTAATTCATTGTAACATACTTGAACCAAAATTCATATCCTATCTTAACCTATCAGGCAGATGGAGTTGACAGTTTATGGTTCTGACCATAATTCCAGAATTAAACAATTCCAGAATCCACAATTCTGTGATTCCAATATTGTTTGTTTAAATCTATCAGAAGTAGAGAACTTTCCAGATCATGAGTGGACTTGTTGCACCACATGTAATGAGGACATGAATAAGGGGTCCTTCTGTTATTGCTGACCCTGATCATTCCTGATTCATTTAGGATTTTAGACAAATATGACGTAGTTTTAACAAATCTCCGGACTCATCTTTTAGGAATCACAGTTTTGAGAGAAAATATTCTTTAAGTTAAAGTCACAGAGGGCTACTGCAAGAAACTATACTGAAAAAAATATATAAACACAACAGTTTCAAAAATGTTATTGAGTTACAGTTCATATAAGGAAATCAGCCAATTGAAATTAAATAAATTAGGCCATAATCGATGGATTTCACATGAATGGGAATACAGATATGCATCTTTTGGTCACAGATACATTTTTAAAAAAGGTAGGGGCCTGGATCAGAAAACCAGTCAGTATCTGGTGTGACCACCATTTGCCTCATGCAGCGTGTCACGTCTCCTTCGCATAGAGTTGATCAGGCTGTTGATTGTGGCCTGTGGAATGTTGTCCCACTCCTCTTCAATGGCTGTGCGAAGTTGCTGGATAACGGCGGGAACTGGAACACGCTGTCATACACGTCGATACAGAGCATCCCAAACATTGAAGAACTGAGACATTTTCAGCTTCCAGGAAATGTGTACAAATCCTTGCGACATGGGGCTGAGAATTATCATGCTGAAACATGAGGTGACTGAAAAGACTGAAAAGATTTGGCATGGGTCCTCAGATCCTCAAAACGTTATACAGCTGCACCATCGAGAGCATCCTGACCGGTTGCATCACCGCCTGGTATGGCAACTGCTCGGCATCTGACCGTAAGGCGCTACAGAGGGTAGTGCGTACGGCCCAGTACATCACTGGGGCCAAGCTTCCAGCCATCCAGGACCTCTATACCAGGCGGTATCAGAGGAAGGCCCCAATCATTGTCAAAGACTCCAGTCAACCAAGTCATAGACTGTTCTCTCTGCTACCGCACGGCAAGCGGTACCGGAGCGCCAAGTCTAGGACCAAAAGGCTCCTTAACAGCTTCTTCCCCCAAGCCATTAGCCTGCTGAACAATTAATAAAATGGCCACCCGGACTATTTACATTGACAAATGGCTACCAGGACTATTTGCAGGTGGTGATGCAACCAGTCAGGATGCTCTCGATGGTGCAGCTGTAGAACTTTTTGAGGATCTGAGGACCTATGCCAAATCTTTTCAGTCTCCTGAGGGGGAATAGGCTTTGTCGTGCCCTCTTCACGACTGTCTTGGTGTGATTGGACCATGATAGTTTGTTGGTGATGTGGACACCAAGGATCTTGAAGCTCTCAACCTGCTCCACTAAAGTCCTGTCGATGAGAATGGGGGCGTGCTCCGAACTCCTTTTCCTGTAGTCCACAATCATCTCCTTTGTCTTGATCACGTTGAGGGAGAGGTTGTTATCCTGGCACCACACAGCCAGGTCTCTGACCCTACAGCCTGTCTTAACATTGTCGGTTATCAGGCCTACCAGTTTTGTATAGTCGACAAACTTAATGATGGTGTTGGAGTCATGCTTGGTCATGCAGTCATGGGTGAACAGGGAGTACAGGAGGGGACTGAGCACGCACCCCTGAGGGGCCTCCGTGTTGAGGATCAGTGTGGCAGATTTGTTGTTACCTACCCTTACCACCTGGGGGCGACCCCTCAGGAAGTCCAGGATCCAGTTGCAGAGGGAGGTGATTAGACCCAGGGTCCTTAGCTTAGTGATGAGCTTTGAGGGCACTATGGTGTTGAACACTGAGCTGTAGTCAATGAATATCATTCGCACGTAGGTGTTCCTCTTGTCCAGGTGGGAAAGAGAAGTGTGGAGCGCAATAGAGATTGCATCATCTGTGGATCTGTTGGGGCGGTATGTAAATTGGAGTGGGTCTAGGGTTTCTGGGATAATGGTGTTGATGTGAGCCATGACCAGCCTTTCAAAGCACTTCATGGCTACAGACGTGAGTGCTACGGGTCGGTAGTCATTTAGGCAGGTTATCTTAGTGTTCTTGGGCACAGGGACTATGGAGGTCTGCTTGAAACAGGTTGAAAATGTCAGTGAAGACACTTGCCAGTTGGTCAGTGCATGCTCGGAGTACACGTCCTGGTAATCCGTCTGGCCCTGCAGCCTTGTGAATGTTGACCTGTTTAAAGGTCTTACTCACATCGGCTACGGAGAGCGTGATCACATAGTCATCCGGAAAACAGCTGATGCTCTCATGCATGCTTCAGTGTTGCTTGCCTCGAAGCGAGCATAGAAGTAATTTAGCTCGTCTGGTAGGCTTGTGTCACTGGGCAGCTCACGGCTGTGCTTCCCTTTGTATTCTGTAATAGTTTGCAAGCCCTGCCACATCCGACAAGCGTCAGAGCCGGTGTAGTACGATTCAATCTTAGTCCTGTATTGACTCTTTGCCTGTTTGATGGTTCGTCGGAGGACATAGCGGGATTTCTTATAAGCGTCCGGGTTAGAGTCCCGCTCCTTGAAAGCGGCAGCTCTACCCTTTAGCTCAGTGCGGATGTTGCCTGTAATCTGCAGTTGTGAGGCCAGTTGGACGTACTACCACATTCTAAAACGACGTTGGATGTTAGAAATTAACATGAAATTCTCTGGCAACAGCTCTGGTGGACATTCCTGCAGTCAGCATGCCAATTGCACGCTCCCTCAAAACTTGAGACATCAGACATCAAAACTTGAGACAATATTTTTTAAATGGTATAATTTGAAATGGGGATCCTTTGCTCCGGACAAGGGAAGTTCCAGCCATAGAGCCGACATGGAAATAAATAATATTGAAAGTATTTCGAAAATTCCCCCCAAACGTATTTCCCTTATAAAAGTCCCCTAAATGTAAATTTTAAGATCAAATAATGCATTTTTTTTTTTAAACTATAAAAATAACACTTCCTGGCCGTACAAGGATTGTCCTGACTTTCAAGAATCTCTGTGCTAATTTCCTGCTATTCTACACATTTTGCCATGAGGCTGAGAGAAGGGATTGCTAGAAAGGGAAAATTATCACACTACGGAACTGTTGGTAAACAAAACTGCTGACAAAACATATCCTAAGATAAGACATGACAAGAGTACATACATCATGTGATTATCAATGTGGAGGATCCAGATAACAGCTAGTTCACCACCCGATGACCCCTCCCCTCCGGTCGTTATGACAGAACACAGGGAAGGGAGCAGACATTATCATCTCAACATCAGTCAGGTATCTCTCTCTCTCTCTCTCTCTCTCTGTCTCTCTCTCTGTCTCTGTCTCTCTCTCTCTCTCTCTCTCTCTCTCTCTCTCTCTCTCTCTCTCTCTCTCTCTCTCTCTCTCTCTCTCTCTCTCTCTCTCTCTCTCTCTCTCTCTCTCTCTCTCTCTCTCTCTCTCTCTCTCTCTCCCCCTCTCTCTCTCCCAGAGAGATATGATCATCAGTGCAAAGAGCCACAACATCAGGGTACTGCCCTCCCACTCCCATCCAAACTCACCAGCCCTGAACCAGCTCAACCCATGCAGAACCACAGCTTCCTTCACTCTTTCCCCTCTTCTCCCTCTATCTCCTGCTCTCCCTCTCTGTTCCCTCTCTTTTCAGCTGAGGGGGCTGGAGGCAATCAGTGGAATTATACCAGGCTGCTCTTTAGTCTTCAGTCTTGCCCTAGAATAACACACTCACAGAGGGAGATAGATAGATAGATAGATAGATAGATAGATAGATAGATAGATAGATAGATAGATAGATAGATAGATAGATAGATAGATAGATAGATAGATAGATAGATAGATAGATAGATAGATAGATAGATAGATAGATAGATAGATAGATAGATAGATAGATAGATAGATAGATAGATAGATAGAGTGGGAGGAGAGAGTGGGGGAGAGATTGGGGAGAGAGTGGGGGGAGAGAGTGCTGCACAGGCACAAAGATTCCAGACATGGCATCCTGCCAAAGCAGCAGACAATAAAACTCTTCATGCCTGAAAAGGCCTGCAGACAGTTACACAGACAGGCAGACAGACAGACAGACAGACAGACAGACAGACAGACAGACAGACAGACAGGCAGACAGACAGACAGACAGGCAGACAGACAGACAGGCAGACAGACAGGCAGACAGGCAGACAGTTATACAGACAGACAGACAGACAGACAGACAGACAGACAGACAGACAGACAGACAGACAGACAGACACCGCTGCTACTGCTGCTACCAGTAAGATTTCACTGTCTGAACCAATAATTTATATATACACTAGAGTAAAGGGGAGCACGGTGTTGAAGCCACCGTTGTAAAGAATATTTTGGAAGCTATGGAAATGCATTTATTAATATTTACATTTGTTTTGTCACAATTATTTATTGTGAGTTAAACATAACAAATATATATACAGGTAAAAGTCAGTAAATTAGAATATTTTGAAAAACTTGATTTATTTCAGTAATTGCATTCAAAAGGTGTAACTTGTACATTATATTTATTCATTGCACACAGACTGATGCATTCAAATGTTTATTTCATTTAATTTTGATGATTTGAAGTGGCAACAAATGAAAATCCAAAATTCCGTGTGTCACAAAATTAGAATATTACTTAAGGCTAATACAAAAAATGGATTTTTTAGAAATGTTGGCCAACTGAAAAGTATGAAAATGAAAAATATGAGCATGTACAATACTCAATACTTGGTTGGAGCTCCTTTTGCCTCAATTACTGCATTAATGCGGCGTGGCATGGAGTCGATGAGTTTCTGGCACTGCTCAGGTGTTATGAGAGCCCAGGTTGCTCTGATAGTGGCCTTCAACTCTTCTGCGTTGTTGGGTCTGGCATTCTGCATCTTCCTTTTCACAATACCCCACAGATTTTCTATGGGGCTAAGGTCAGGGAGTTGGCTGGCCAATTTAGAACAGAAATACCATGGTCCGTAAACCAGGCACGGGTAGATTTTGCGCTGTGTGCAGGCGCCAAGTCCTGTTGGAACCTGAAATCTCCATCTCCATAGAGCAGGTCAGCAGCAGGAAGCATGAAGTGCTCTAAAACTTGCTGGTAGACGGCTGCGTTGACCCTGGATCTCAGGAAACAGAGTGGACCGACACCAGCAGATGACATGGCACCCCAAACCATCACTGATGGTGGAAACTTTACACTAGACTTCAGGCAACGTGGATCCTGTGCCTCTCCTGTCTTCCTCCAGACTCTGGGACCTCGATTTCCAAAGGAAATGCAAAATTTGCTTTCGTCAGAAAACATGACTTTAGACCACTCAGCAGCAGTCCAGCTCTTTTTTTCCTTAGCCCAGGTGAGACGCTTTCGCGCTGTTTCTTGGTCAACAGTGGCTTGACACGAGGTATGCGGCAGTTGAAACCCATGTCTTTCAAGCGTCTCTTGGTGGTGGATCTTGAAGCCCTGACTCCAGCAGCTGTCCACTCCTTGTGAATCTCCCCCACATTTTTGAATGGGTTTTTTTTCACAATCTTGACTAGGGCGCGGTGATCCCTATCGCTTGTACACTTTTTCTGACCACAGTTTTTCCTTCCCTTTGCCTCTCTATTAATGTGTTTGGACACAGAGCTCTGAGAACAGCCAGCCTCTTCTGCAATAACCTTTTGTGTCTTTCCCTCCTTGTGCAATGTGTCGATGGTCGCCTTTTGGACAGCTGTCAAATCTGAAGTCTTCCCCCATGTTTGTGTAGGCTTCAGAACTGGACTGAGAGACCATTTAAAGCCCTTTGCAGGTGTTTTGAGTTAATCAGCTGATTAGTTTGTGGCACCAGGTGTCTTCAAAATGTAACCCTTACACAATATTCTAATTTTGTGACACACGGAATTTTGGATTTTCATTTGTTGCCACTTCAAATCATCAAAATTAAATGAAATAAACATTTGAATGCATCAGTCTGTGTGCAATGAATAAATATAATGTACAAGTTACACCTTTTGAATGCAATTACTGAAATAAATCAAGTTTTTCAAAATATTCTAATTTACTGACTTTTACCTGTATATATATATATATATATATATATATATATATATATATATATATATATATATATATATATATACACTACAAGTCAAAAGCTTTGGAACACCTACTGATTCAAGGGTTTTTCTTAATTTTATTTTTTTACTATTTTCTACATTGTAGAATAATAGTGAAGACATCAAAACTATGAAATAACACATATGGAATCATGTAGTAACCCCAAAAGTGTTAAACAAATCAACATTTATTTTATATTTGAGATTTTTCAAATAGCCACCCTTTGCCTTGATGACAGCTTTGCACACTCTTGGCATTCTCTCAACCAGCTTCACCTAGAATGCTTTTCCAACAGTCTTGAAGGAGTTCCCACATATGCTGAGCACTTGTTGGCTGCTTTTCCTTCACTCTGTCGTCCGACTCATCCCAAACCATCTCAATAGGGTTGAGGTCGGGGGATTGTGGAGGCCAGGTCATCTGATGCAGCACTCCATCACTCTCCTTCTTGGTAAAATAGCCATTACACAGCCTGGAGGTGTGTTGTGTCATTGTCCTGTTGGAAAACAAATGATAGTCCCACTAAGGCCAAACCAGATGGGATGGCGTATCGCTGCAGAATGCTGTGGAAGCCATGCTGGTTAAGTGTGCCTTGAATTCTAAATAAATCACTGACAGTGTCACCAGCAAAGCACCCTCATACCATCACACCTCCTCCTCCATGCTTCATGGTGGGAACCACACATGCGGAGATCATCCGTTCACCCACACCGCGTCTCACAAAGACACAGCGGTTGGAACCAATAATCTCTAATTTGGACTCCAGACCAAGGGACAAATTTCCACCGGTCTAATGTCGATTGCTCGTGTTTCTTGGCCCAAGCAGGTCTCTTCTTATTATTGGTGTCCTTTAGTAGTGGTTTCTTTGCAGCAATTCGACCATGAAGGCCTGATTCACACAGTCTCCTCTGAACTGTTGATGTTGAGATGTGTCTGTTACTTGAACTCTGTGAAGAATTTATTTGGGCTGCAATTTCTGAGGTTGGTAACTCTAATGAACTTATCCTCTGCAGCAGAAGTAACTCTGGGTCTTCCATTCCTGTGGCGGTCCTCATGAGAGCCAGTTTCATCATAGCGCTTGATGGTTTTTGCGACTGCACTTGAAGAAACTTTCAAAGTTCTTGAAATGTTCCATATTGACTGACCTTCATGTCTTAAAGTAATGATGGACTGTCATTTCTCTTTGCTTATTTGAGCTGTTCTTGCCATAATATGGACTTGGTCTTTTACCAAATAGGGCAATCTTCTGTATACCCCCCCTACCTTGTCACAACACAACTGATTGGCTCAAATGCATTAAGAAGGAAAGAAATTCCACAAATTAACTTTTAACAAGGCACACCTGTTAATTAAAATGCATTTCAGGTGACTACCTCATGAAGCTGGTTGAGAGAATGCCAAGAGTGTGCAAAGCTGTCATCAAGGCAAAGGGTGGCTATTTGAAGAATCTCAAATATAAAATATATTTTGATTTGGTTAACACTTTTTTGGTTACTACATGATTCCATATGTGTTATTTCATAGTTTTGATATATTCACAATTATTCTACAATATCAAAAATAGCCAAAATAAAGAAAAACCCTTGAATGAGAAGGTGTTCTAAAACTTCTGACCGGTAGTGTACATAAAAACATTTTCATTCAAGTATAATATTTTAGAAATTACTACTGTTACTGTCCTCAACAACAAAAATACTTACAGTTGAAGTCGGAAGTTTAAATACACCTTAGCCAAATACATTTAAACTCAATTTTTCACAATTCCTGACATTTATCCTAGTAAAAGTTCCCTGTCTAAGGTCAGTTAGGATAACCACTTCATTTTAAGAATGTGAAATGTCAGAATAATAGTAGAGAGAATGATTTATTTCAGCTTTTATTTCTTTCATCACATTCCCAGTGGGTCAGACATTTACATACACTCAATTAGTATTTGGTAGCATTGCCTTTAAATTGTTTAACTTGGGTCAAACGTTTCGGGTAGCCTTCCACAAGCTTCCCACAATAAGTTGGGTGACTTTTTCCTCCAAACATAATGATGGTCATTATGGCCAAACAGTTCTATTTTTGTTTCATCAGACCAGAGGACATTTCTCCAGAAAGTACGATCTTTGTCCTCATGTGCAGTTGCAAACCGTAGTCTGGCTTTTTTATGGCGATTTTGGAGCAGTGGCTTCTTCCTTACTGAGCGGCCTTTCAGGTTATGTCGAAATAGGACTCGTTTTACTGTGGATATAGATACTTTTGTACCTGTTTCCTCCAGCATCTTCACAAGGTCCTTTGCTGCTGTTGTTCTGGGATTGATTTGCACTTTTCGCACCAAAGTACGTTAATCTCTAGGAGACAGAACGCGTCTCCTTCCTGAGTGGTATGACGGCTGCGTGGTCCCATGGTGTTTATACTTGCGTACTATTGTTTGTACAGATGAACGTGGTACCTTCAGGCGTTTGGAAATTGCTCCCAAGGATGAACCAGACTTGTGGAGGTCTACAATCTTTTTTCTGGGGTCTTGGCTGATTTCTTTAGATTTTCCCATGATGTCAAGCAAAGAGGCATTGAGTTTGAAGGTAGGCCTTGAAATACATACATAGGTACACCTCAAATTGACTCAAATGATGTCAATTAGCCTATCAGAAGCTTCTAAAGCCATGACATCATTTTCTGGAATTTTCCAAGCTGTTTAAAGGCACAGTCAATTTAGTGTATGTAAACTTCTGACCCACTGGAATTGTGATACAGTGAATTATAAGTGAAATAATCTGTCTGTAAGCAATTGTTGGAAAAATTACTTGTGTCATGCACAAAGTAGATGTCCTAACCGACTTGCCAAAAATATAGTTTGTTATCAAGAAATGTGTGGTGGCTGAAAAACTAGTTTTAATGACTCCAACCTAAGTGTATGCAACTTGTAAATACATGTAATTTTTCCTTAAGGTCTGACAGGCTCTTATCAGTGTCTGAGGGAGGAGAGGGGGAGGGAACAATGGGGAGGGAGGAGGGAGGAGAGGGGGAGGGAGGAGAGGGGGAGGGAGAAACAGGGAGGGAGGAGAGGGGGAGGGAGGAGGGGGGCAGGGAGGAGATGGGGAGGGAGAAACGGGGAGGGAGGAGAGGGGGAGGGAGAAACAGGGAGGGAGGAGAGAGGGAGGGAGGAGATGGGGAGGGAGGAGATGGGGAGGAAGGAGAGGGGGAGGGAGGAGAGGGGAGGGAGGAGAGGGGGAGGGAGGAAGAAGGAGAGGGGGAGGGGGGAGGAGCGGGGGAGGGAGAAACGGGGAGGGAGGATAGGGGGTGGGAGGGAGGAGAGGGGGAGGAAGATACGGGATGGGAGGACAGGGAGGGAGGAGAAGGGGAGGGAGGAAGGGGGAGAGGGGGAGGATCGAGGGAGGATCGGGGGAGGGAGGAGCGGGGGAGGGAGAAACGGAGGGAGGGAGAAGAGGGGGGAGGGAGGGAGAAGAGGGGGAGGGAGCGATAAGGAGGGAGGAGAGGAGAGGGGGAGGGAGAGACGGGGGGAGGGAGGCAAGGGGGAGGGTGGAGGGGAGAGGGAGATACAGGGGAGGGAGGCAAGGGGGAGGGAGGGAGGAGAGGGGGAGGGAGCGATAAGGAGGGAGGAGAGGGAGGAGAGGAGGAGGGAGGAGAGGGGGAGGGAGATACGGGGGTGGGAGGCAAGGGAGGAGAGGGGGAGGGAGCGATAAGGTGGGAGGAGAGGGAGGAGAGGGGGAGGGATGAGAGGGGGAGGGAGACGGAGGCAGTGTGAGTTTTGTTTCAGGAAGTACTACTAGCTACTTGAGGAGAAGTTGAGAGTAACAACAACATTAACAAGCTACTTTTTACAGCGCCTGTTTTTACAGCGCCTGGCTCCGGCCACATCTGGTCTGTAATCTATTAGTAGTTACAAACCCCACAATCTGAATCCCATCTGGGATTGTGCTTTAAAGTATAGCGAGGCTAAACGCTGTCTGGGTTAACACTCCTCATAATATTTCACGGTTCCTCAATCCAACATTCTTCATTAAGAATAATTATACTAATTTTAACAAACGTGTTACGGCGGTGATACGCTAATTGAGTTTGCGGAAGACCAACTGTTAAAAATTTTTTTTATACTTTGTGGAGAGACGGGGAGGGAGAGACGGAGAGGGAGAGACGGGAGGGAGAGACGGGGAGGGAGAGACGGGGAGGGAGAGACGGGGAGGGAGAGACGGGAGGGAGAGACGGGGAGGGAGAGACGGGGAGGGAGAGACGGGGAGGGAGAGACGGGGAGGGAGAGATGGGAGGGAGAGAGGAGAGACGGGAGGGAGAGACGGGAGGGAGAGACGGGAGGGAGGGGCTAGAGGATAGTTCACCAATGATGAGACTCAGAGACTGTGTCCAAAATGGCACCCTATTCCCCACATAGTGCAATATTTTTAACCAGGGCCCATAGTGCACTACAACAAATTCCCTACTATATGGGCCCTGGTCTAAAGTAGTGCACTATATAGGGAATAGGGTGCCATTCTCTGGTCTAAAGTAGTGCACTATATAGTGAATAGGGTGCCATTCTCTGGTCTAAAGTAGTGCACTATATAGGGAATAGGGTTCCATTCTCTGGTCTAAAGTAGTGCACTATATAGGGAATAGGGTGCCATTCTCTGGTCTAAAGTAGTGCACTACATAGGGAATAGGGTGCCATTCTCTGGTCTAAAGTAGTGCACTACATAGGGAATAGGGGGCCATTCTCTGGTCTAAAGTAGTGCACTACATAGGGAATAGGGGGCCATTCTCTGGTCTAAAGTAGTGCACTACATAGGAAATAGGGTGCCATTCTCTGGTCTAAAGTAGTGCACTATATAGGGAATAGGGGCCCATTCTCTGGTCTAAAGTAGTGCACTATATAGGGAATAGGGGCCCATTCTCTGGTCTAAAGTAGTGCACTATATAGGGAATAGGGTGCCATTCTCTGGTCTAAAGTAGTGCACTATATAGGGAATAGGGTGCCATTCTCTGGTCTAAAGTAGTGCACTACATAGGGAATAGGGGGCCATTCTCTGGTCTAAAGTAGTGCACTACATAGGGAATAGGGGGCCATTCTCTGGTCTAAAGTAGTGCACTATATAGGGAATAGGGGGCCATTCTCTGGTCTAAAGTAGTGCACTATATAGGGAATAGGGGCCCATTCTCTGGTCTAAAGTAGTGCACTATATAGGGAATAGGGTGCCATTCTCTGGTCTAAAGTAGTGCACTATATAGGGAATAGGGTGCCATTCTCTGGTCTAAAGTAGTGCACTATATAGGGAATAGGGTGCCATTCTCTGGTCTAAAGTAGTGCACTACATAGGGAATAGGGGGCCATTCTCTGGTCTAAAGTAGTGCACTATATAGGGAATAGGGGCCCATTCTCTGGTCTAAAGTAGTGCACTATATAGGGAATAGGGTGCCATTCTCTGGTCTAAAGTAGTGCACTATATAGGGAATAGGGTGCCATTCTCTGGTCTAAAGTAGTGCACTATATAGGGAATAGGGTGCCATTCTCTGGTCTAAAGTAGTGCACTATATAGGGAATAGGGTGCCATTCTCTGGTCTAAAGTAGTGCACTATATAGGGAATAGGGTGCCATTCTCTGGTCTAAAGTAGTGCACTATATAGGGAATAGGGTGCCATTCTCTGGTCTAAAGTAGTGCACTATATAGGGAATAGGGTGCCATTCTCTGGTCTAAAGTAGTGCACTATATAGGGAATAGGGTGTCATTCTCTGGTCTAAAGTAGTGCACTATATAGGGAATAGGGTGCCATTCTCTGGTCTAAAGTAGTGCACTATATAGGGAATAGGGTGCCATTCTCTGGTCTAAAGTAGTGCACTATATAGGGAATAGGGTGCCATTCTCTGGTCTAAAGTAGTGCACTATATAGGGAATAGGGTGCCATTCTCTGGTCTAAAGTAGTGCACTACATAGGGAATAGGGTGCCATTCTCTGGTCTAAAGTAGTGCACTACATAGGGAATAGGGTGCCATTCTCTGGTCTAAAGTAGTGCACTATATAGGGAATAGGGTGCCATTCTCTGGTCTAAAGTAGTGCACTACATAGGGAATAGGGTGCCATTCTCTGGTCTAAAGTAGTGCACTACATAGGGAATAGGGTGCCATTCTCTGGTCTAAAGTAGTGCACTACATAGGGAATAGGGGGCCATTCGGGACGGAGTCAGATAATGCTGATGCACTGATCCACTTGACGATGGAAAACATTTAGAGAATTTCCTCCTTTTGTGAGCCATCTCATATTTCCCTATTAGCTGCCAGTTTATGACGTGGGGAGAGGTCAAGCTGGGAAGTCTCACTAGCTAACACTTAAAGTCCTCTTTAAGGAAGGGATATTTTCATGGCTGTAAAGCCGATTATTTGCATCCTAAATACGCTGCTTACATCCAGAGGAGAGGGGGAGGGAGAGAGGGGGAGGGAGAAGAGGGGGAAGGAGAGAGGGGGAGGGAGAGAGGGGGAGGCAGAGACGGGGAGGGAGAGACGGGAGAGAGGGGGAGGGAGAGAGGGGAGGGAGGGAGGGAGAGGCAGAGACGGGGAGGGAGAGACGGGAGAGAGGGGGAGGGAGAGAGGGGAGGGAGGGAGGGTAGAGAGAGTATCTGTTTCTATGGACAGTTCCTCACATGTTTGAATGTTTTTTAACTGTTCTGCTTCTCATTAATTTAGACTGACACTAGGGTCAGAAGTAAAACAGTGGATCCTGTTACAGGTCGAGTCAGTGAGAGCCTCCTGTTGGGTCAGAAGTAAAACAGTGGATCCTGTTACAGGTCGAGTCAGTGAGAGCCTCCTGTTGGGTCAGAAGTAAAACAGTGGATCCTGTTACAGGTCGAGTCAGTGAGAGCCTCCTGTTGGGTCAGAAGTAAAACAGTGGATCCTGTTACAGGTCGAGTCAGTGAGAGCCTCCTGTTGGGTCAGAAGTAAAACAGTGGATCCTGTTACAGGTCGAGTCAGTGAGAGCCTCCTGTTGGGTCAGAAGTAAAACAGTGGATCCTGTTACATGTCGAGTCAGTGAGAGCCTCCTGTTGGGTCAGAACTAAAACAGTGGATCCTGTTACAGGTCGAGTCAGTGAGAGCCTCCTGTTGGGTCAGAACTAAAACAGTGGATCCTGTTACAGGTCGAGTCAGTGAGAGCCTCCTGTTGGGTCAGAAGTAAAACAGTGGATCCTGTTACAGGTCGAGTCAGTGAGAGCCTCCTGTTGGGTCAGAACTAAAACAGTGGATCCTGTTACAGGTCGAGTCAGTGAGAGCCTCCTGTTGGGTCAGAACTAAAACAGTGGATCCTGTTACAGGTCGAGTCAGTGAGAGCCTCCTGTTGGGTCAGAAGTAAAACAGTGGATCCTGTTACAGGTCGAGTCAGTGAGAGCCTCCTGTTGGGTCAGAACTAAAACAGTGGATCCTGTTACAGGTCGAGTCAGTGAGAGCCTCCTGTTGGGTCAGAACTAAAACAGTGGATCCTGTTACAGGTCGAGTCAGTGAGAGCCTCCTGTTGGGTCAGAAGTAAAACAGTGGATCCTGTTACAGGTCGAGTCAGTGAGAGCCTCCTGTTGGGTCAGAAGTAAAACAGTGGATCCTGTTACAGGTTGAGTCAGTGAGAGCCTCCTGTTGGGTCAGAACTAAAACAGTGGATCCTGTTACAGGTCGAGTCAGTGAGAGCCTCCTGTTGGGTCAGAAGTAAAACAGTAATAGTCTTTGTGATTGTGTTTATTTATAGACTACAGTTACATAAACTAATGAAAATGCTATCGTGTTCTTTGAAATACATTTTCTTTTGTATACTAATGTTACCTTCCTAAACACAACCAAATTATTATTCTTCAGATATCATATATGAAAGGTATTTATAAACACAACCAAATTATTATTCTTCAGATATCATATATGAAAGGTATTTATTAGACTGTTAGAATGTTGACGTGTCATTGGCTCAAAGGGGGTCCGTCGAGGAACAGGTTTTTTCTAGTGTTAACGTTTAATGATATAAAACGGAATAAGATATTTCCACAACAAACCACAGCTCCTTTGTCCCATGTTCTGTGCTGTGTCTACAACAGGTCTAATTAAGGCCTGACGTTAGTTCAGACGACATGAATTCATGAAACAAGTGGCCATAGACAGAAAACGCTAGTTCTAGTTCTCCTCAAAGGCCTCTGTGTTCCTTTGTGTTCAGTCATGCCGGGGGAGAAATGAATCCAGTGTGTGTGTGTGTGTGTGTGTGTGTGTGTGTGTGTGTGTGTGTGTGTGTGTGCGTGTGTGTGTGTATTTGTATTTATTATGGATCCCCATTAGTTCCTGCCAAGGCATCAGCTACTCTTCCTGGGGTCCAGCAAAATTAAGTTAGTTCATACAATTTTAAAAACATTTCAATACATTGACATATTTCACAACACACTGTGTTTCCTCAGGCCTCTACTCTACTACCACGTATCTACAACACAAAATCCATGTGTACGTGTGTGTGTATAGTGAGTATGTTATTGTGTGTGTGTATGCATGTGTCTGTGCCTATGTTTGTGTTGCTTCACAGTCCCCACTGTTCCATAAGGTGGATTTTTAATCTGTTTTTTAAATCTAATTTTACTACTTGCATCAGTTACTTGATGTGGAACAGAGTTCCATGTAATCATGGCTCTATGTAGTACTGTGCGCCTCCCATAGTCTGTTCTGGACTTGGGGACTGTGAAGAGACCTCTGGTGGCATGTCTTGTGGGGTATGTATGGGTGTCCGAGCTGTGTGCCAGTAGTTCAAACAGACAGCTCGGTGCTTTCAACATGTCAACACCTCTCATAAACACAAGTAGTTATGAAGTCAATCTCTCCTCCTTTTGAGCCAGGAGAGATCGACATGCATATTATTAATATTAGCTCTCTGTGTACATCCAATGGGCCAGCCATGCTGCCCTGTTCTGAGCCAATTGCAATTTTCCAAAGTCCTTTTTTGTGGCACCTGACCACACGACTGAACAGTAGTCCAGTTGTGACAAAACTAAGGCCTGTAGGACCTGCCTTGTTGATAGTGCTGTTAAGAAGGTAGAGCAGTGCTTTATTATGGACAGACTTCTCCCCATCTTAGCTACTGTTGTATCAATATGTTTTGACCATGACAGTTTACAATCCAGGGTTACTCCAAGCAGTTTAGTCACTTCAACTTGCTCAATTTCCACATTATTTATTACAATATTTAGTTGAGATTTAGGGTTTAGTGAATGATTTGTCCCAAATACAATGCTTTTAGTTTTAGAAATATTTAGGACTAACTTATTCCTTGCTACCCACTCTGAAACTAACTGCAACTCTTTGTTAAGTGTTGCAGTCATTTCAGTCGCTGTAGTAGCTGACATGTATAGTGTTGAGTCATCCGCATACATAGACACTCTGGCTTTACTCAAAGCCAGTGGTATGTCGTTAGTAAAGATTGAATAAAGTAATGGGCCTAGACAGCTGCCCTGGGGAATTCCTGATTCTACCTGGATTATGTTGGAGAGGCTTCCATTAAAGAACACCCTCTGTGTTCTGTTAGACAGGTAACTCTGTATCCACAGTATAGCAGGTCCTTCTCTATAAGCATGCTGAAAGTTTGTTGTCAATTTGTTTACTGTAAAATAGCATTGTTTCTGATCAAACACAATTCTTCCAATAGTTTACTAAGGGTTGGTAACAGGCTGATTGGTCGGCTATTTGAGCCAGTAAAGGGGGCTTTACTATTTTTAGGTAGCGGAATGGCTTTTGCTCCCCTCCAGGCCTGGGGGCACACACTTTCTAGTAGGCTTAAATTGGAAATATGGCAAATAGGAGTGGCAATATCGTCCGCTATTATCCTCAGTAATTTTCCATCCAAGTTGTCAGATCCCGGTGGCTTGTCATTGTTGATATTTTACATCATTTAGCAGACGCTCTTATCCAGAGCGACTTACAGTTAGTGAATACATTATTTATTTATTTTTTATACTGGCCCCCCGTGGGAATCAAACCCACAACCCTGGCGTTGCAAACGTCATGCTCTATCAACTGAGCTACATCCCTGCCGGCCATTCCCTCCCCTACCCTCGACGACGCTGGGCCAATTGTGCGCCGCCCATGAGTCTCCCGGTCGCGGCCGGCTGCGACAGAGCCTGGATTCAAACCAGGATCTCTAGTGGCACAGTCTAGTGCCTTAGACCACTGCGCCACTCAGGTAGATAGAGAACTATACTTTGTTCACCTCTTCCACACTCACTTTACGGAATTCGAAATTACAATGCTTGTTCATCTTAATTTGGTCAGATATACTTGGATGTGTAGTGTCTGCAATTGTTGTTGGCATATCATGCCCAAGTTTGCTAATCTTGCCAATGAAAAAATCATTAAAGTAGTTGGCAATATCAGTTGGTTTGCCTTTTTTCCCAAAATGTAATTTAAGGTGCTCCAAAGCTTTTTACTATCATTCTTTATGTCATTTATCATTGTTTCATAGTGTAGTTTCTTCTTCTTTTTATTCAGTTTAGTCACATGATTTCTCAATTTGCAATATGTTTGCCAATCGGTTGTGCAGCCAGACTCATTTGGCATTCCTTTTGCCTCATCCCGCTCAACCATACCATTTTTTAATTCCTCATCAATCCACGGGAATTTAACAGTTTTTACAGTGATTTTCTTAATGGGGTGCTTATTAGTAACTGGAATAGGCAATTTCATTAATGTGTCAAGTGCAGTGTTTGTTTGCTCCTCATTTCACACCAACATATATTCTTTACATCGGGCTCCCGAGTGGCGCAGCGGTCTAAGGCACTGCATCTCAGTGCTTGAGGCGTCACTATAGACCCCCTGGTTCGATTCCAGGCTGTATCACAACCGGCCATGATTGGGAGTCCCATAGGGTGGCGCACAATTGGCCCAGCATCGTCCGGGTTTGGCCGGTGTAGGCTGTCATTGTAAATAAGAATTTGTTCTTAACTGACTTGCCTAGTTAAATAAAGGTTAAATAAAAATAAATCAACAACATAGGAATCCATACAAAACTTATTGTATGACCTCTTATACACAATATTAGGCCCAGCCTTTGGAACTTTGGTTTTCCTAGATATGGCTCCTATATTGTGATCACTACGTCCAATGGATTTGGATACTGCTTTCAAATAAATCTCTGCAGCAATATTAAAGATATGATCAATACATGTTGATGATTTAATTCCTGTACTGTTTGTAACTACCCTGGTAGGTTGACTGATAACCTGAACCAGGTTGCAGGCACGGGTTACAGTTTGAAGCGTTCTCTTGAGTGGGCAGCCTGAAAGCCAGTCAATATTTAAATCACCCAGAAAGTATACCTCTCTATTGATATCACATACATTATCAAGCATTTCACACATTTTATCCAGATACTGACTGTTGGCACTTGGTGGTCTATAGCAGCTTCCCACCAGAATGGGCTTTAGGTGAGGCAGATGAACCTGTAGCCATATTACTTCAACAGTATTTAACATGAGATCCTCTCTAATCTTCATAGGAATGTGGTTCTGAATATAAACAGCAACACCTCCACCATTGGCATTTCTGTCTTTTTTGTAGATGTTATAACCCTGTATTGCTACCACTGTATCATCAAAGGTATTATCTAAGTGAGTTTCAGAGATAGTCAGAATATGAATATCATCTGTTACTAGCAAATTATTGATTTCATGAACCTTGTTTCTTAAGCTACATATGTTAACGTGGGCTATTTTGAGCACTTTTCTTCTGGGATGCTTGATTGTTTTTATTGCTTTACTGGGAAGCTTAGCAGCAGTACAGTGAGGGAAAAAAGTATTTGATCCCCTGCTGATTTTGTACGTTTGCCCACTGACAAAGAAATGATCAGTCCATAATTTTAATGGTAGGTTTATTTGAACAGTGAGAGACAGAATAACAACAAAAAAATCCAGAAAAACGCATGTCAAAAATGTTATAAATTGATTCGCATTTTAATGTGGGAAATAAGTATTTGACCCCCTCTCAATCAGAAAGATTTCTGGCTCCCAGGTGTCTTTTATACAGGTAACGAGCTGATATTAGGAGCACACTCTTAAAGGGAGTGCTCCTAATCTCAGCTTGTTACCTGTATAAAAGACACTTGTCCACAGAAGCAATCAATCAATCAGATTCCAAACTCTTCACCATGGCCAAGACCAAAGAGCTCACCAAGGATGTCAGGGACAAGATTGTAGACCTACACAAGGCTGGAATGGGCTACAAGACCATTGTCAAGCAGCTTGGTGAGAAGGTGACAACAGTTGGTGTGATTATTCGCAAATGGAAGAAACACAAAAGAACTGTCAATCTCCCTCGGCCTGGGGCTCCATGCAAGATCTCACCTCAAGAAGAAGCACATTAAGGTCCTGGAGTGGCCTAGCCAGTCTCCAGACCTTAATCCCATAGAAAATCTGTGGAGGGAGCTGAAGGTTCGAGTTGCCAAACGTCAGCCTCGTAACCTTAATGACTTGGAGAAGATCTGCAAAGAGGAGTGGGACAAAATCCCTCCAGAGATGTGTGCAAACCTGGTGGCCAACTACAAGAAACGTCTGACCTCTGTGATTGCCAACAAGGGTTTTGCCACCAAGTCATGTTTTGCAGAGGGGTCAAATACTTATTTCCTTCATTAAAATGCAAATCATTTTATAACATTTTTGACATGCATTTGTCTTGATTTTTTTGTTGTTATTCTGTCTCTCACTGTTCAAATAAACCTACCATTAAAATTATAGACTGATCATTTCTTTGTCAGTGGGCAAACGTACAAAATCAGCAGGGGATCAAATACTTTTTTCCCTCACTGTATATGTGGTCATGTTCTTTATGTTAGTGCAGGATAAGCTGCACACAGTGGACTTCCTACTAAGGCACACCGCCTCAGTGCTAACAGTATTACTCTGGTTCTTAGGCACATGATTACTGCATCCAATAGCTGTAGGATCAGCAGAGGCATTCAGGGCAGTTAGAGGGACATACATTAGGTTACTTACGTTGTGTCTACCGACGCCCCTGGTGTAATGTCCATTTGCTGAAGCATTTTGACAACTGTGTCACAATGGTAGGGAATAGCTGAGCTGGGCTTGGGTCATTGCTAAGTCATTGTCTCAACGCAGCCTTATAATGCTGTGAAAGGATCCAGGAACCCAAATGATTTGGGTGGATCCCATCCTCCTTATAAAATGTGTTTTGTTTCCAAAAGGTATCGGAATTGTCAACAAAAGTTACACCCTTTGAGCTGCAATAATCACGTAGCCAGTTGTGAAGAGCAATAATCCTGTTAAAGCATTCAATGTCACGATTCAGAGAGGGCACAGGGCCAGATATGATGGGTTTTCTGTTAGTGTTTGGCAGAGAGTCAATCAGTTCTTTAAAATCCAGTTTCAACTGTTCAGAGCTGCCCTTCATAATGTCATTACGATAGAATCGATGTCCATGTCCTGGCGTAGTACATTCGGGAGCAGCTTAGTAATGTAATTTACTCGAGCTCCGGGATAGGACATTGTTTTTGCACCAGGAACGGTCACATTTCTTACCATGGAGCTGCCCAAAATCACGCCTGGCGAGAAGGACGAGGAAATCCGCCCACTCCCACGCTTAGCAGGATGCAGGCCTCCGACAGATGGAGAAGCCCCGCTCGATCCAGAGCAGGGATGGAAGGTTGCAGACGTCGACTTCGAAATCCTTGTAGTAAGCACTGCGGCCGCAGACACAGGCACCCCCGGCGACGAACGTGCAGGAAGATCAGGCTCCAGGACACCGAAACTATTCTTTGTTTGTATCCGCTCCGGGCCTCTCGTTGGGAGTGTAGACTGCTTTGCGGGAGGTCGCTGTCTTTGGCTTCCACAGTTCGTGACATGCGACTATCATTGATTGCCTTTCTCCTTATGCTGTGCTCCTTCGACGGCGCTATCAGATGGAGGAGCTCCGGGCAACACCGGCCAGTCGGATAACGACAAACGACAAGGCGGAGATGCATCCAACAAGAGCGAACGCCGTCCAGCCACCGGCGTAGAAAATTTAAACATTCCACTCACCAGTTTCTTACGTAGGCTGGTGACCAGCATGATCAAGGAAGCCACCTCAAGCCTATAATCATCGGCAAGTAAACAATTGCCGCATTGGAACTCTGAGTGATCCAGTTTGTCCCGAAACAAAGCGTAGTAGATACAGCTCCTACAGCGCTGGAACCGTTCATTTAGTTCTCCAGACAAAGAGGCTCCATTGGAAAACCCATCTGGTACCAACTTCATTAGCTTGATGGCTAGCAGCTTAGCGTCTCTGTCAAGCAGGCTTCAACCTGTCTCTTAAGCGGGATTCCGTGACAAGAAATAGCGGTCCTAGCTGTTAAAAGCTAACCGCGTTGTGGAATCCACGCAAAAACAAGTTCTGTATTCGTATTTATGAATAGCGTTTTTGTTTTAATCAAAAATAACAAAATGTAGCCTTTCCCTTTAGTACAAGTAATTACAGACACTAATGATATAGGATTTGAGTGCCTCCCTAAAGGCCCTATCCCCAATATAGTGCACTATGGACCCTGGTCAAAAGGTGGCACTATAAAGGAATGAGGTGCCATTTGCAACACTTCACTGGTCCTCTGTAGCTCAGCTGGTAGAGCATGGCACTTGTAACGCCCAGGGTAGTGGGTTTGATCCCCGGGACCACCCATACGTAAAAATGTATGCGCACATGACGGTAAGTCGCTTTGGATAAAAGCGTCTGCTAAATGGCATATTATTATTATTATTATTATTACTTCCTTATTGGCTAAAGGGGACAATCACAGGCCCATCCCCTAAACAGTGGGGTTAGCCAGTTCAGAAGATAAGAGGTCTTCTTCTTCTTCGTGGCTTCTTCTACTTATTCTGTTTATTGGTCAGACAGATTACCACGGATGAACTACCAATGGACTGTTTCCTCAATTTATAAACATTATTTACTGCGGTGTATTTTGAGATGGTCCCTTTAATATGGAGTTAAGTAGAGGTGTGGGTGAAAGGGTTGTTGAGGCCTTTTCCTCAGTATGGTTTAATATGATGCCATACGTTTTAATATGATACCAATATGTTTTAATATGATGCCATACGTTTTAATATGATACCAATATGTTTTAATATGATACCAATATGTTTTAATATGATGCCATACGTTTTAATATGATACCAATATGTTTTAATATGATGCCATACGTTTTAATATGATACCAATATGTTTTAATATGATGCCATACGTTTTAATATGATGCCATACGTTTTAATATGATACCAATATGTTTTAATATGATACCAATATGTTTTAATATGATACCATACGTTTTAATATGATGCCATACGTTTTAATATGATGCCATATGTTTTAATATGATGCCATACGTTTTAATATGATACCATACGTTTTAATATGATACCAATATGTTTTAATATGATGCCATACGTTTTAATATGATACCAATATGTTTTAATATGATGCCATACGTTTTAATATGATGCCATACGTTTTAATATGATACCATACGTTTTAATATGATACCAATATGTTTTAATATGATGCCATACGTTTTAATATGATACCAATATGTTTTAATATGATGCCATACGTTTTAATATGATACCAATATGTTTTAATATGATGCCATATGTTTTAATATGATACCATACGTTTTAATATGATACCGATATGTTTTAATATGATGCCATACGTTTTAATATGATACCAATATGTTTTAATATGATGCCATACGTTTTAATATGATACCAATATGTTTTAATATGATGCCATACGTTTTAATATGATACCAATATGTTTTAATATGATGCCATACGTTTTAATATGATACCAATATGTTTTAATATGATGCCATACGTTTTAATATGATACCAATATGTTTTAATATGATGCCATCTGCTGCAATAAGATCCAAGAGAGGGTTGTTGTAGCCTTTTTGTGACCTAGTTCAATATCATTCAACACAATGCTATCTTCATCGTCCATCCAATCACATTTGGAATGGACAATAAATGTGGACATCAATTCAATATAAAATGTTTCAGTACATTGCCTCTGCAGCAAACCTACTCATTTAGCCTGAATGTACCATGGCTATGCCAGACATCATTGTTCGGCTGCAAAACTGATGTCTGGCATAGCCATGGTACAACCAGGCTAACTGCATTGTCCAGCCTCTGTTACACCAGGCAGAGAGTGCCAAAGCCCCATGCCAGACACAGCCCAGCCTGAGGGTGAGCAAAGCCCCATGCCAGACACAGCCCAGCCTGAGGGTGAGGAAAGCCCCATGCCAGACACAGCCCAGCCTGACGGTGAGGAAAGCCCCATGCCAGACACAGCCCAGCCTGAGGGTGAGGAAATCCCCATGCCAGACACAGTCCAGGCTGAGGGTGAGCAAAGCCCCATGCCAGACACAGCCCAGCCTGAGGGTGAGCAAAGCCCCATGCCAGACACAGCCCAGCCTGAGGGTGAGGAAAGCCCCATGCCAGACACAGCCCAGCCTGACGGTGAGGAAAGCCCCATGCCAGACACAGCCCAGCCTGAGGGTGAGGAAAGCCCCATGCCAGACACAGCCCAGCCTGGGGGTGAGGAAAGCCCCATGCCAGACACAGCCCAGCCTGAGGGTGAGCAAAGCCCCATGCCAGACACAGTCCAGGCTGAGGGTGAGCAAAGCCCCATGCCAGACACAACCCAGCCTGAGGGTGAGGAAAGCCCCATGCCAGACACAGCCCAGCCTGGGGGTGAGGAAAGCCCCATGCCAGACACAGCCCAGCCTGAGGGTGAGCAAAGCCCCATGCCAGACACAGCCCAGCCTGAGGGTGAGGAAAGCCCCATGCCAGACACAGCCCAGCCTGAGGGTGAGCAAAGCCCCATGCCAGACACAGCCCAGCCTGAGGGTGAGGAAAGCCCCATGCCAGACACAGCCCAGCCTGAGGGTGAGCAAAGCCCCATGCCAGACACAACCCAGCCTGAGGGTGAGGAAAGCCCCATGCCAGACACAGCCCAGCCTGGGGGTGAGGAAAGCCCCATGCCAGACACAGCCCAGCCTGAGGGTGAGCAAAGCCCCATGCCAGACACAGCCCAGCCTGAGGGTGAGGAAAGCCCCATGCCAGACACAGCCCAGCCTGAGGGTGAGCAAAGCCCCATGCCAGACTCAGTTAAAGGGCTCAGTATTCCACTAGTCTTGCTCGCCAGAGTCATGGCGCTCCAGTGTGGCTGTGGGAAGAGACTAGCATGCCATATGCTACTGCACTGTTCCCTGGACCTCCTTCATTCTGCAGCCTCTCTCACTAGGCGATTATAAAGCTAACTATAATGGGGTTGGGATATTTGCTATATGAGAACGTTTCCAGATAATTTCAGAGCAGAGAACTTGGTGAACAGGCATAGTGGGATCTGAGAGTAGTTGAAGCATCTAAACGGCTAAATGCCCCTCTCTGGGTATGCTGCTATATGGTAACCCATAGTAACAATATCTGTCACTTAATAATATAAAAATCAGTTAGACATTACAGATGTAGGGTCTTAATTTGACCCAGTTTGATACAGCAGGAAAATAATCCTGCAGCAACAGGAAATGTTAATTATTATGTGGATTATAATTCATGGACATTTGTGTAGGGGTTAATACATTTTTCGTTAGGGCACATAAAATCTGAAATGTCAAAGTGGAAATGACAAACTTTAGAAGTCTTTTTTTTTTTTTTTTTACTCAAATACACTACAAGTTTACAGGACAATTCTCAACATAGGGCCCTGAGTTCTCCTGTTCCTGTGATCCAATTAAAATCCTACATCTGTATAGGCCTATAGCCCGCAATAACTGATCTAATCTAAATCTAATCTAAATAGGAAAATGAAGTTGATGACCACTCTCGCATGGCATGGGCATGAAGATGATGTAGATGGTTGAAATAACAGAACTGTTACCAAACGTCTCCTCTCCTCCTCCACCGTGGTCAGCAGCTGGGAGAACTCCTTGAACGACTGGGCTGGAAAAAAACAGAACACACAGTATCTCTTTAATCCTTCATCTGATATCACTTCTGGGTTAAAGGTCATATACACAGTATGAACATATGAGTTAAAGTTCAAATGAATGTGGCAGGGGGTCGATATGGGTTCCGTTAAGTAAAATATCATAAGCATTGATATATTGTGTCAGGTAAATATTACACTAACGTAATGGAGTTTAAATAAAAAATTAAATAAATTGGTCATTTAGCAGACGCTCTTATCCAGAGCAATTAGGGTTAAGTGCCTTGCTCAAGAGCACATCGACAGATTTTTCACCTAGTCGGCTCGGGGATTAGAACCAGCGACCTTTCGGTTACTGGTACAACGCTCTTAACCACTAAGCTATCTGCCGCCCCAGTTAACAGGTCAGTGTATATTACACTAATGTAATGGAGTTAACAGGTCACGTATGGAGCACCAGGAGGATAAATCAATGAGTACGGGTTCAATAACATTTACATTTGAGTCATTTAGCAGACGCTCTTATCCCCAGCGACTTACAGTTAGTGAGTCATTTAGCAGACGCTCTTATCCCCAGCGACTTACAGTTAGTGAGTCATTTAGCAGACGCTCTTATCCCCAGCGACTTACAGTTAGTGAGTCATTTAGCAGACGCTCTTATCCCCAGCGACTTACAGTTAGTGAGTCATTTAGCAGACGCTCTTATCCCCAGCGACTTACAGTTAGTGAGTCATTTAGCAGACGCTCTTATCCCCAGCGACTTACAGTTAGTGAGTCATTTAGCAGACGCTCTTATCCCCAGCGACTTACAGTTAGTGAGTCATTTAGCAGACGCTCTTATCCCCAGCGACTTACAGTTAGTGAGTCATTTAGCAGACGCTCTTATCCCCAGCGACTTACAGTTAGTGAGTTCATACATAAATCTCATAGTATGACTGCTGATCTAGGACCAGTTAAGCCATTTAAAACGTAGTCAATAACATTACATGGATGGGGGGACCTGATTCAGCACTCCAACTGTATTACATACAGTACGTAGGGCCCAGAGTTTGTCCTGATCACATGGCCAGGAAAACCTCAAGTTCCTGACTAGAGCTCAAACCTAGAGTACACTGAGACCGTAGGGGCTGTCTAAACATGGTCAGGGAGAGCCATGGTGAAAGCAGCCTGCTGACATTATTGAATTATGTCAATAATTGTTTATAAGGTATACTTTTTAAAATGGCTGAACCCTGGCTAGGGACAGAAACTCCAGACCTTAACTAGCCTCCTACAGTGTCCATACAGTATCAAAGTTAAAAATGCAGCTTGTATAATACGGTATAATACGGTATACACACAGCATTGCATTCAGCCTGTATAATACGGTCTACACACAGCATTGCATTCAGCCTGTATAATACGGTCTACACACAGCATTGCATTCAGCCTGTATAATACGGTATACACACAGCATTGCATTCAGCCTGTATAATACGGTCTACACACAGCATTGCATTCAGCCTGTATAATACGGTCTACACACAGCATTGCATTCAGCCTGTATAATACGGTATACACACAGCATTGCATTCAGCCTGTATAATACGGTATACACACAGCATTGCATTCAGCCTGTATAATACGGTCTACACACAGCATTGCATTCAGCCTGTATAATACGGTATACACACAGCATTGCATTCAGCCTGTATAATACGGTCTACACACAGCATTGCATTCAGCCTGTATAATACGGTATACACACAGCATTGCATTCAGCCTGTATAATACGGTATACACACAGCATTGCATTCAGCCTGTATAATACGGTATACACACAGCATTGCATTCAGCCTGTATAATACGGTATACACACAGCATTGCATTCAGCCTGGTTGCGTCATTGCAAGCCTTGGTATAAGAGAGGAGCAGTATCAACAGTAACAGAGCTCTCCCGTGGCTGAACCCTGGCTAGATGGGAACAGATACAGTATCAGAGCTCTCCCGTGGCTGAACCCTGGCTAGATGGGAACAGATACAGTAACAGAGCTCTCCCGTGGCTGAACCCTTGGTAGCCTTGGTATAACAGAGGGGTTCCCTGCTGCTCGGCCTGCCAGCACAGAGACATCATTAATAACAACCTGGCATGGGCCATCATCCAGACACACACACTTTCTCTCTCTCAATTCAATTTCAATTTCAATTCAATTTAACGGCTTTATTGGCATGGGATACGTGTGTTAACATTGCCAAAGCAAGTGAAGTAGATAGTAAACAAAAGTGAAATAAACAATAAATATTAACAGTAAACATTACACTCAGAAGTTCCAAAAGAATAAAGACATTTCAAATGTCATATTATGTATATATACAGTGTTGTAACAATGTGCAAATAGTTAAAGTACAAATGGGAAAATAAATCAACATAAATATGGGTTGTATTTACAATGGTGTTTGTTCTTCACTGGTTGCCCTTTTCTTGTGGCAACAGGTCACAAATATTGCAGCTGTGATGGAACACTGTGGTTTTTCACCCAGTAGATAAGGGAGTTTATCAAAATTGGGTTTGTTTTCGAATTCTTTGTGGATCGCTGTAATCTGAGGGAAATATGTGTCTCTAATATGGTCATACATTTGGCAGGAGGTTAGGAAGTGCAGCTCAGTTTCCACCTCATTTTGTGGGCAGTGTGCACATAGCCTGTCTTCTCTTGAGAGCCAGGTCTGCCTACGGCAGTCTTTCTCAATAGCAAGGCTATGCTCACTGAGTCTGTACATAGTCAAAGCTTTCCTTAAGTTTGGGTCAGTCACAGTGGTCAGGTATTCTGCCGCTGTGTACTCTCTGTTTAGGGCCAAATAGCATTCTAGTTTGCTCTGTTTTTTTGTTTGTTCTTTCCAATGTGTCAAGTAATTCTCTTTTTGTTTTCTCATGATTTGGTTGGGTCTAATTGTGTTGCTGTCCTGGGGCTGTGTGGGGTCTGTTTGTGTTTGTGAACAGAGCCCCAGGACAAGCTTACTTAGGGGACTCTTCTCCAAGTTCATCTCTCTGTAGGTGATGGCTTTGTTATGGAAGGTTTGGGAATCGCTTCCTTTTAAGTGGTTATAGAATTTAACGTCTCTTTTCTGGATTTTGATCATTAGAAGGTATTGGCCTAATTCTGCTCTGCATGCATTATTTGGTGTTTTACGTTGTACACGGAGGATGTTTTTGCAGAATTCTGCATGCAGAGTCTCAATTTGGTGTTTGTCCCATTTTGTGAATTATTGGTTGGTGAGCGGACCCCAGACCTCAGAACCATAAAGGGCAATGGGTTCTATAACTGATTCAAGTATTTTTAGCCAGATCCTAATTGGTATGTAAAATGTTATGTTCCTTTTGATGGCATAGAAGGCCCTTCTTGCCTTGTCTCTCAGATCGTTCACAGCTTTGTGGAAGTTACCTGTGGCGCTGATGTTTAGGCCGAGGTATGTATAGTTTTTTGTGTGCTCTAGGGCAACGGTGTCTAGATGGAATTTGTATTTGTGGTCCTGGCAACTGGACCTTTTTTGGAACACCATTATTTTTGTCTTACTGAGATTTACTGTCAGGGCCCAGGTCTGACAGAATCTGTGCAGAAGATCTAGGTGCTGCTGTAGGCCCTCCTTGGTTGGTGACAGAAGCACCAGATCATCAGCAAACAGAAGACATTTGACTTCAGATTATATTAGGGTGAGGCCGGGTGCTGCAGACTGTTCTAGTGCCCTCGCCAATTCGTTGATATATATGTTGAAGAGGGTGGGGCTTAAACTGCATCCCTGTCTCACCCCACGGCCCTGTGGAAAGAAATGTGTGTGTTTTTTGCCAATTTTAACCGCGCACTTGTTGTTTGTGTACATGGATTTTATAATGTCGTATGTTTTTCCCCCAACCCCACTTTCCATCAATTTGTATAGCAGACCCTCATGCCAAATTGAGTCAAAAGCTTTTTTGAAATCAACAAAGCATGAGAAGACTTTGCCTTTGTTTTGGTTTGTTTGTTTGTCAATTAGGGTGTGCAGGGTGAATACGTGGTCTGTCGTACGGTAATTTGGTAAAAAGCCAATTTGACATTTGCTCAGTACATTGTTTTCACTGAGGAAATGAACTAGTCTGCTGTTAATGATAATGCTGAGGATTTTCCCAAGGTTGCTGTTGATGCATATCCCACGGTAGTTATTGGGGTCAAATTTGTCTCCACTTTTGTGGATTGGGGTGATCAGTCCTTGGTTCCAAATATTGGGGAAGATGCCAGAGCTAAGGATGATGTTAAAGAGTTTAAGTATAGCTAATTGAAATTTGTGGTCTGTATATTTTATCATTTCATTGAGGATACCATCAACACCACAGGACTTTTTGGGTTGGAGGGTTTGTATTTTGTCCTGTAGTTCATTCAATGTAATTGGAAAATCCAGTGGGTTCTGGTAGTCTTTAATAGTTGATACTAAGATTTGCATTTGATCATGTATATTTTTTTGCTGTTTGTTCTCTGTTATAGGGCCAAAAATATTGGAGAAGTGGTTTACCCATACATCTCCGTTTTGGATAGATAGCTCTTCGTGTTGTTGTTTGTTTAGTGTTTTCCAATTTTCCCAGAAGTGGTTAGAGTCTATGGATTCTTCAATTACATTGAGCTGATTTCTGACATGCTGTTCCTTCTTTTTCCGTAGTGTATTTCTGTATTGTTTTAGTGATTCACCATAGTGAAGGCGTAGGCTCAGGTTTTCTGGGTCTCTATGTTTTTGGTTGGATAGGTTTCTCAATTTCTTTCTTAGGTCTTTGCATTCTTCATCAAACCATTTATCACTGTTATTACTTTTCTTTGGTTTTCTGTTAGAGATTTTTAGATTTGATAGGGAAGCTGAGAGGTCAAATACAGTGGGGAAAAAAAGTATTTAGTCAGCCACCAATTGTGCAAGTTCTCCCACTTAAAAAGATGAGAGAGGCCTGTAATTTTCATCATAGGTACACGTCAACTATGACAGACAAATTAAGGAAAAAAAATCCAGAAAATCACATTGTAGGATTTTTAATGAATTTATTTGCAAATTATGGTGGAAAATAAGTATTTGGTCACCGACAAACAAGCAAGATTTCTGGCTCTCACAGACCTGTAACTTCTTCTTTAAGAGGCTCCTCTGTCCTCCACTCGTTACCTGTATTAATGGCACCTGTTTGAACTTGTTATCAGTATAAAAGACACCTGTCCACAACCTCAAACAGTCACACTCCAAACTCCACTATGGCCAAGACCAAAGAGCTGTCAAAGGACACCAGAAACAAAATTGTAGACCTGCACCAGGCTGGGAAGACTGAATCTGCAATAGGTAAGCAGCTTGGTTTGAAGAAATCAACTGTGGGAGCAATTATTAGGAAATGGAAGACATACAAGACCACTGATAATCTCCCACGATCTGGGGCTCCACGCAAGATCTCACCCCGTGATGTCAAAATGATCACAAGAACGGTGAGCAAAAATCCCGAACCACACAGGGGGACCTAGTGAATGACCTGCAGAGAGCTGGGACCAAAGTAACAAAGCCTACCATTAGTAACACACTACGCCGCCAGGGACTAAAATCCTGCAGTGCCAGACGTGTCCCCCTGCTTAAGCCAGTACATGTCCAGGCCCGTCTGAAGTTTGCTCGAGTGCATTTGGATGATCCAGAAGAGGATTGGGAGAATGTCATATGAAACCAAAATATAACTTTTGGTAAAAACTCAACTCGTCGTGTTTGGAGGACAAAGAATGCTGAGTTGCATCCAAAGAACACCATACCTACTGTGAAGCATTGGGGTGGAAACATCATGCTTTGGGGCTGTTTTTTCTGCAAATGGACCAGGACGACTGATCCGTGTAAAGGAAAGAATGAATGGGACCATGTATCGTGAGATTTTGAGTGAAAACCTCCTTCCATCAGCAAGGGCATTGAAGATGAAACGTGGCTGGGTCTTTCAGCATGACAATGATCCCAAACACACCGCCCGGCAACGAAGGAGTGGCTTCGTAAGAAGCATTTCAAGGTCCTGGAGTGGCCTAGCCAGTCTCCAGATCTCAACCCCATAGAAAATCTTTGGAGGGAGTTGAAAGTCTGTGTTGCCCAGCGACAGCCCCAAAACATCACTGCTCTAGAGGAGATCTGCATGGAGGAATGGGCCAAAATACCAGCAACAGTGTGTGAAAACCTTGTGAAGACTTACAGAAAACGTTTGACCTGTGTCATTGCCAACAAAGGGTATATAACAAAGTATTGAGAAACTTTTGTTATTGACCAAATACTTATTTTCCACCATAATTTGCAAATAAATTCATAAAAAATCCTACAATGTGATTTTCTGAATTATTTTTTCTCATTTTGTCTGTCATAGTTGACGTGTACCTATGATGAAAATTACAGGCCTCTCTCATCTTTTTAAGTGGGGGAACTTGCACAATTGGTGGCTGACTAAATACTTATTTTCCCCACTGTATACTGTTTAGGTTTTCTACTGCCAAGTTTACACCTTCACTATTACAGTGGAACGTTTTGTCCAGGAAGTTGTCTAGAATTGATTGAATTTGTTGTTTCCTAATTGTTTTTTGGTAGGTTTCAACACTACTTTCCTTCCATCTATAGCATTTCTTAATATTATTCAGTTATTTTGGCTTTGATGCCTCATGATTGAGTATTGCTCTGTTCAAGTAGACTGTGATTTTGCTGTGGTCTGATAGGGGTGTCAGTGGGCTGACTGTGAACGCTCTGAGAGACTCTGGGTTGAGGTCAGTGATAAAGTAGTCTACAGTACTACTGCCAAGAGATGAGCTATAGGTGTACCTACCATAGGAGTCCCCTCGAAGCCTACCATTGACTATGTACATACCCAGTGTGCGACAGAGCTGCAGGAGTCGTGACCCGTTTTTGTTGGTTATGTTGTCGTAGTTGTGCCTAGGGGGGCATATGGGGGAGGGAATGCTGTCACCTCCAGGTTGGTGTTTGTCCCCCTGTGTGCTGAGGGTGTCAGGTTCTTGTCCAGTTCTGGCATTTATGTCGTCACAGACTAGTACATGTCCCTGGGTCTGGAAATGATTGATTTCCCCCTCCAGGATGGAGAAGCTTTCTTCATTAAAGTATGGGGATTCTAGTGGGGGGATATAGGTAGCACACAGGAGGACATTTTTCTCAGTTGAGATAATTTCCTTTTGAATTTCTAACCAAATGTAAAATGTTCCTGTTTTGATTAATTTAATAGAGTGAGTTAGGTCTGCTCTATACCAAATTAGCATACCCCCTGAGTCCCTTCCCTGTTTCACACCTGGTAGTTTGGTGGATGGGACTACCAGCTCTCTGTAACCTAGAGGGCAACCAGTGGGTCCGTCTCCTCTATACCATGTTTCTTGTAGGATGACAATGTCTGTATTTCCGATTTCTTTGGTGAAGTCCAGATTCCTGCTCTTTAGGCCAAAGGCAGATGACCTCAGGCCTTGGATATTCCAGGATGAAATAGTGAAGGCTTTGTGTTCCATAAAGTGTCTAATGTTGTTGGTTGTGTGGTTTGGCTTCAGGCCAGTAATTGTGAGCAGAGCCTGCTGGGCATCTGGTACATGCCATTGGCTTGGGCTCTCTCTCTCTCTCTCTCTCTCTCTCTTTCTCTCTCTCTCTCTCTGACTCTCTCTCAATCTAATTTCCACTCTCTCTCTCCCTCTCCTTCCCCCTCTCTCTCTCTCTCTCTCTCTCTCTCTCTCTCTCTCTCTCTCTCTCTCTCTCTCTCTCTCTCTCTCTCTCTCTCTCTCTCTCTCTCTCTCTCTCTCTCTCTTTGCTCTCCAATAAATGCTATGCCAGACAGTGTAACACCTCCACTACACTACAGGCGGTTCCTGTTAAAGACTTCCTTTATCGATCAGCAGCACAACACTAAAAAAGTTATCCTTTTCAGATAGATTCTATGTGGGGGTTCTATGTGTTGAGAAGCGGTGAGTTGGTGACATTATTGGATAGAGATTGAAAAGTGATAGTTCAGCATTTTTAAAAATATTATTCCATTCAAATTAGTTTCTTCAAATTCCAGGAGACGGAGGAGGTAGATTATAAATTGATTTCTTGGTTTTATAACTTTATGTTTGTGTCCAGTTAGTGCAATTTATTTCAATTTGCCTTGCTAACTTCAATAGCAAGTAGCTCGAGTGTGCAGTTTTTGCCACCAATGCTACCGCAAATTTTGTTGACTTTTTGTTGAAGAACCCCTTTAATTCTCTGGGGTACATGGAAAAGGTGTGAATTAAAAGCGAGGGTCGACTTCTGCCTGAGATCAGTTTCATGAAGGAGAATGAAAAGGTGGGGTCGTTCAATACCAACTGGTATCAACAGTATAGCTGGTTAACAGGGAGTTCATCAAGCCGTCTGTACTGCTGGCCTTGCCTGCTTTTTGGAAAGCCTTGGGGCGAAAGGAGGGTACAGTGACCTGAAGAACATCTATCGTTCAGCTAAACGGCACAACAAAAGCAGGGAGCATATACAGTGGGGGAAAAAAGTATTTAGTCAGCCACCAATTGTGCAAGTTCTCCCACTTAAAAAGATGAGAGAGGCCTGTAATTTTCATCATAGGTACACGTCAACTATGACAGACAAATTGAGAGAAACATTTTCCAGAAAATCACATTGTAGGATTTTTTATGAATTTATTAGCAAATTATGGTGGAAAATAAGTATTTGGTCACCTACAAACAAGCAAGATTTCTGGCTCTCACAGACCTGTAACTTCTTCTTTAAGAGGCTCCTCTGTCCTCCACTCGTTACCTGTATTAATGGCAACTGTTTGAACTTGTTATCAGTATAAAAGACACCTGTCCACAACCTCAAACAGTCACACTCCAAACTCCACTATGGCCAAGACCAAAGAGCTGTCAAAGGACACCAGAAACAAAATTGTAGACCTGCACATGGGCCAAAATACCAGCAACAGTGTGTGAAAACCTTGTGAAGACTTACAGAAAACGTTTGACCTGTGTCATTGCCAACAAAGGGTACAGTGGGGGAAAAAAGTATTTAGTCAGCCAGATCTCAGATCTCAGTCTCCAGATCTCAAACCCATAGAAAATCTTTGGAGGGAGTTGAAAGTCCGTGTTGCCCAGCGACAGCCCCAAAACATCACTGCTCTAGAGGAGATCTGCATGGAGGAATGGGCCAAAATACCAGCAACAGTGTGTGAAAACCTTGTGAAGACTTACAGAAAACGTTTGACCTGTGTCATTGCCAACAAAGGGTATATAACAAAGTATTGAGAAACTTTTGTTATTGACCAAATACTTATTTTCCACCATAATTTGCAAATAAATTCATAAAAAATCCTACAATGTGATTTTCTGGATTTTTTTTCCTCAATTTGTCTGTCATAGTTGACGTGTACCTATGATGAAAATTACAGGCCTCTCTCATCTTTTTAAGTGGGAGAACTTGCACAATTGGTGGCTGACCAGTGGCGGTTTTACACGGAGGCCGGGGGAGGCCCGTGCCTCCCTGGAAATGTCCCTGGCCACCCCTGTGGCCCCCCCGTGCTGACCAAATAAAAAATTATGAATTTATAACTATTTTACACGCGAGCGCCAAAAGCGGAACTAATGCAACGCTCTACACGGCAACGTTCTACACGGGTAAATTAGAGTGGCGCACCCGAAGGTCGAAGGTAAGCAAAACGATTTAATATCATAAGTGACTTGTTGTTCTTGCACATAGCCTACATGTTCCTTTTGTTCCTCACACATAAATCAAATCAAGTTTTTAAATGTCTGGTCTCGATTTGTTTAGAAATGTAATCATATCTAAGCAAACTCATCGAAGCAGAAGCAAATATCCAAATGTTAGTAGGCTATCCTTGCTAGGTCTACACAATGTTGTGATGTTAACCACGTAACTTCATCCGTCTTGGCTGTTGCATCGCGATAACAAATACATTTTTAGTAAAGTAATCAACAGGTTATCTGCCAGTGTTAAGTAGGGAGGGATGGTTAGGTAACAAAATGTAATGCATGCCCCTACGTTTTTTCTTCTTCTAATAGTTATCATGAAACGAGGAAGGGACATAAAGTCATTTTTTGCCCCAGCAAACAAAAAAGTTAGATAGAGTTTATGATTTTATTCTTTTGAATTATCTCTGCCAAACATCTATGTACTACAAATCTTCAAGCTCCACAGATGTTTTATGGCATCCACTAAACCTCTTTAGATATTTGTAAATTATACAGTGTGATACCTTTCAACGAAAGTTTATTTTATTTTTTACCAACTATGATTTTTCCTTTTGAAAACAAGCAAAGCAAGAAAAAAAAGAAACAAAATCACTCCAATCATTGCACACTTGTGTCGTTCAGACTTTGCAGGTCCAGCTTTGACATGATGATCTAACTAACACTAATATTGTAACTAATATTGTAACTGAAATATGTATGATCCTATGATGAGCGATTGCTTACTTCCCTTTCACTCTTAAAAAATTACTGAAAAAAAATGTGTATAAAAAGGTATATGTAGTATATGTTTGTTTAGTGAGCATTCATGCTGTCATTTTTTCCTAATGTGAACTATGGTGGAAATGTGCTGTCCTAAATGGACTTGCCCATATATGTTGTAAAGCCTTTTTTTGTACACCTGCTCATCAACTGACAGTGAAGTACACAAAGACACAGACACACACACACACACACACACAGACACCTGTAATATTCTTGTTTTCATGTTGTTGCTGATATCCATCAGTGTTGTTCATATTGCTACATTGTGTTGACATGATTGTTGCTTTTAAACGAATGTTAACTTAATGTTTATTGTCTGCATCCTATTGGACTACTGGATGTTAATGTGTAACACGTTTCCCTGTTTATGTGCTTTAGCAATACTGTATGTCAATATGGTCATGCTAGTAAAGCCTCTTTGAATTGAATTTATTTTCTGATTTGGTTTATTTTACCTAAATGGATACAGGGTAGTGTGTTTTGTTTATAAATCACTCAGAAAGTTTTCTTTCTTAAAACAAAATGTGGAATCAACTGTCCACAGTAGTGGTGGGGCTTCCATAAATAGGAAATGGCACATTGTTGTACCCTTTGTTGTATCCTGGAGTTTTGTTCACATTGAATATGAACCCTGTATTTGTACCCTGTACTTTTTTTAATTTTTTTATTTTTTCATTTTTATGGCACTATCTCTCTTGCATCTGCACTCTTGTACAAAATACGTGTTATAATAAATGTCATATGATTTTAAAGTAAAATAAAGTTTATAATCTTTGAATATCATGTGTTGCCAGTTTTTTTATGTGTGCCCCCCTGATTAAACACTGGCCCCTCCTTGGCCCCCCTAGTAAAATGTGTCTAGAACCGCCACTGTGGCTGACTAAATACTTTTTTCCCCCACTGTAAATGCCCACATCAGATTCAAGCTTCTGGGAAAAAGCCGCATCGATCATGACGAAGGTCTGCGTATTCAACGAGGAAGGAAGAAGAAGCAGGGATGTTCTCGAGCGGCTTGTCAACACCACTGTGTTTTTGCGGCGCAATAATTGGCTTTTAGAGGACAAGACGAGAGGGAAAGTTCCACTAACAAGTGCAACTACAAGGAGCTTGAGGTGGTAATTGCACCTTACGATGCTTTACTTGCTGAACATATGGAACTTTCGACTGTCTTTTTCTGGGATGTCGAAATCAATTCCGAATGATTTGATTTGCTTCCATCGCATCATCCATTAAAAGTTAGATTAAAGAGAGAGGTTGACGCAGCGCATTGTTTCCGCACGCTCAAGTAGGCTTTCCACTTTCCTCCGGTATTTCTTTTGCAAAGATGATAACACATAATCACTCCGGACAGACACAAGCAAACACTCATGACGTAAATGTTGCAGCAGCCTAGACTACATCTAAACATTAGAGATCTGACATGCTGTATGGGAGGAAAATGAGACTATTTTTCAGTTTGATCAACTCGAGGCTACTAATAAGAGCAGATGTATACAGCTTGTCCATCTGGTCAGGGTAACAAATTGGTCATGTTATGTATTTGTAGTCCATTTGTGTGTCAGGAGAAAATGTGAATGTGATCAAATGTGGCTTATATTCAAACTTGGGCTGGCTAGGCTGCCTACACGTTTTCAATCCAAAATCATTAACTGGAATTAATCAATCAACATAATAGTGATGACAGATGTGATGTAATGTTTTATATGGCCTGCAGTTGCATAGGCCTGCGTGATGTAATGTTTTATATGGTCTACAGTTGCATAGGTCTGCGTGATGTAATGTTTTATATGGTCTACAGTTGCATAGGTCTGCGTGATGTAATGTTTTATATGGTCTACAGTTGCATAGGTCTGCGTGATGTAATGTTTTATAAGGCCTGCAGTTGCAGAGGCCTGCGTGATGTAATGTTTTATATGGTCTACAGTTGCATAGGTCTGCGTGATGTAATGTTTTATAAGGCCTGCAGTTGCAGAGGCCTGCGTGATGTAATGTTTTATATGGTCTACAGTTGCATAGGTCTGCGTGATGTAATGTTTTATATGGTCTACAGTTGCATAGGTCTGCGTGATGTAATGTTTTATATGGTCTACAGTTGCATAGGTCTGCGTGATGTAATGTTTTATAAGGCCTGCAGTTGCAGAGGCCTGCGTGATGTAATGTTTTATAAGGCCTGCAGTTGCATAGGCCTGCGTGATGTAATGTTTTATAAGGTCTACAGTTGCATAGGCCTGCATGATGTAATGTTTTATAAGGCCTGCAGTTGCAGAGGTCTGCGTGATGTAATGTTTTATAAGGTCTACAGTTGCATAGGCCTGCATGATGTAAACACGCATAAAGATCAGCCCTGTGAGTTCTATTGTCTATCAGTTGTTGTCTCTGTGTCTGGGTAGAGGAAATCCCCCTCCTAATCTAATATAATTCATATGAACAAGTATAAGGTTGCTGCAGTTTGAGGTGATGACAGCTCCACTCCACTACCAGTGTCAACTCCCTCCTGACATGAACTGAAGCCACCTCTCACGTGCCTGCTCATCCACTGGCACATTGTATATTTCCTCTCCAAGCACTGTGAGTACCCCTATCCATTTTCTCTCGTTACTGTATGTAGAGTCAATCACATACACAAACACAATCACATTATTACACATCAATGATTTTACTCCTTGCTTGGACTATCTCCTTCTCAGCTCTTTGGTCTAACTGTGTAGTGTGTTGTGTTATTGTTTTTTGTCTTCCCAGTCAATTCCTGTCCTGCACTGAAGTCAAGCCTCTGAACACCTCAACTCATGCCTCATACCCTCATTCAATCACTGCTGTGATCCCTTCCCAACACTGTGTAAGTAGCCCTCTCATTGGCAAAAAAAAACACACAGATTTCTTTCCACAGGGCCGTGGGGTGAGACAGGGATGCAGCTTAAGCCCAAACCCTCCTCAACATATATATCAACGAATTGGCGAGGGCACTAGAACAGTCTGCAGCACCCGGCCTCACCCTACTAGAATCTGAAGTCAAATGTCTTCTGTTTGCTGATGATCTGGTGCTTCTGTCACCAACCAAGGAGGGCCTACAGCAGCACCTAGATCTTCTGCACAGATTCTGTCAGACCTGGGCCCTGACAGTAAATATCAGTAAGACAAAAACATGTTCCAAAAAAGGTCCAGTAGCCAAGACAACAAATACAAATTCCATCTAGACACCGTTGCCCTAGAGCACACAAAGAATTAAGCCTACCTCGGCCTAAACATCAGCGCCACAGGTAGCTTCCACAAAGCTGTGAACAATCTAAGAGACAAAGCCTTCTATTTTTATTTTTATTTTATTTCACCTTTATTTAACCAGGTAAACCAGTTGAGAACAAGTTCTCATTTACAACTGCGACCTGGCCAAGATAAAGCAAAGCAGTGCGATAAAAAACAACAACACAGAGTTACATATGGGGTAAAACAAAACAAAGTCAAAAATACAACAGAAATACATATAATATACAGTGTGCAAATTTAGCAAGTTATGGAGGTAAGGCAATAAAATAGGCTATAGTGCAAAATAATTACAATTAGTATTAACACTGGAATGATAGATGTGCAAGAGATGATGTGCAAATAGAGATACTGGGGTACAAATGAGCAAAATAAATAACAATATAGGGATGAGGTAGTTGGGCGGGCTAATTTCAGATGGGCTGTGTACAGGTGCAGTGATCGGTAAGGTGCTCTGACAACTGATGCTTAAAGTTAGTGAGGGAGATAAGTGTCTCCAGCTTCAGAGATTTTTGCAATTTGTTCCAGTCATTGGCAGCAGAGAACTGGAAGGAATTGCGGCCAAAGGAGGTGTTGGCTTTGGGGATGACCAGTGAGATATACCCGCTGGAGCGCAGACTATGGATGGGTGTTGCTATGGTGACCAATGAGCTAAGATAAGGCGGGGATTTGCCTAGCAGTGATTTATAGATGGCCTGGAGCCAGTGGGTTTGGCGACGAATATGTAGTGAGGACCAGCCAACAAGAGCGTACAGGTCACAGTGGTGGGTAATATATGGGGATTTGGTGACAAAACGGATGGCACTGTGATAGACTATATCCAATTTGCTGAGTAGAGTGTTGGAGGCTATTTTGTAAATGACATCGCCGAAGTCAAGGATCGGTAGGATAGTCAGTTTTACGAGGGCATGTTTGGCAGCATGAGTGAAGGAGGCTTTGTTGCGAAATAGGAAGCCGATTCTAGATTTAACTTTGGATTGGAGATTCTTAATGTGAGTCTGGAAGGAGAGTTTACAGTCTAACCAGACACCTAGATATTTGTAGTTGTCCACATACTCTAGGTCAGACCCGTCGAGAGTAGTGATTCTAGTCGGGTGGGCGGGTGCAAGCAGCGTTCGGTTGAAGAGCATGAATTTGGTTTTACTAGTGTTTAAGAGCAGTTGGAGGCTACTGAAGGAGTGTTGTATGGAATTGAAGCTCGTTTGGAGGTTTGTTAACACAGTGTCCAATGAAGGGCCAGATGTATACAAAATGGTGTCGTCTGCGTAGAGGTGGATCTGAGAGTCACCAGCAGCAAGAGCGACGTCATTGATATACACAGAGAAAAGAGTCGGCCCAAGAATTGAACCCTGTGGCACCCCCATAGAGACTATGCCATCAAAAGAACAATAAACTCAACATCCCAATTAGTTTATCAAACCCATTGCCTTCTATGGTTGTGAGGTCTGGGGTCCACTACCAACCAATAATTCACAAAATGGGACAAACACCCAATTGAGACTCTGCATGCAGAATTCTGCAAAAATATACTTTGTGTACAACGCAAAACCCCAAACAATGCATGCAGAGCAGAATTACGACTATACCCGCTAGCAAAGAGCTGTTAAATTCTACAACCACCTAAAGGGAAGTGATGCCCATAAAGCCATCACCTACAGAGAGATGAACCTGCAGAAGAGTCCCCTCAGCCAGCTGGTTCTGGGGCTCTGTTCACAAAACAGACCCCAAAGAGCCCCGAGGACAGAAACACAATTAGACCCAACCAAATTATGAGAAAACAAAAAGATAACTATTTGACACACTTGAAAGAATCAACCAAAAAACAGAGCAAATTGTAATGCTATCTGGCCTAAACAGAGAGTACACAGTGGCAGAATACCTGACCACTGTGACTGACCCAAACTTAAGGAAAGCTCTTTGTGGCACCTGACCACACGACTGAACAGTAGTCCAGGTGCGACAAAACTAGGGCCTGTAGGACCTGCCTTGTTGATAGTGTTGTTAAGAAGCTCTTTGTTAAGTGTTGCTGTCATTTCAGTCGCTGTAGTAGCTGACCTGTATAGTGTTGAATCATCCACATACATAGACACTCTGGCTTTACTCAAAGCCAGTGGCATGTCATTAGTAAAGATTGAAAAAAAGTAAGGGACCTAGACAGCTGCCCTGGGGAATTCCTGATTCTACCTGGATTATGTTGGAGAGGCTTCCATTAAAGAATACCCTCTGTGTTCTGTTAGACAGGTAACGCTTTATCCACATTATAGCAGGGGGTGTAAAGCCATAACACATACGCTTTTCCAGCAGCAGACTATGATCGATAATGTCAAAAGCCATACTGTATCTGCATTGTATCTGGTCAAACACAATTTTTTCCAATAGTTTACTAAGGGTTGGTAACAGGCTGATCAGTCGGCTATTTGAGCCAGTAAAGGGGGCTTTACTATTCTTAGGTAGTGGAATGACTTTAGCTTCCCTCCAGGCCTGAGAACACACACTTTCTAGAAGGCTTAAATAAAGAATATGGCAAATAGGAGTGGCAATATCGTCCGCTATTATCCTCAGTAATTTTCCATCCAAGTTGTCAGACCCCGGTGCCTTGTCATTGTTGATAGACAACGATAATTATTTCATCTCTTCCACACTCACTTTATTGAATTCTTGAGAGTCTTTAGGTGCCTTTTGGCAAACTCCAAGTGGGCTGTCATGTGCTTTTTACTGAGGAGTGGCTTCCATCTGGCCACTCTACCATAAAGGCCTGATTGGTGGAGTGCTGCAGAGATGGATGTCCTTCTGGAAGGTTCTCCCATCTCCACAGAATAACTCTAGAGCTCTGTCAGTGTCCATGAGGTTCTTGGTCACCTGCCTGACCAAGGCCTTTCTCCCCAGATTGCTCAGTTTGGCCGGGCGGACAGCTTTAGTAAGAATGATGAAGACCACTGTGTTCTTGGGGACCTTCAATGCTGCAGACATTTTTTGGGACCCTTCCCCAGATCTGTGCCTCGACACAATCCAGTCTCGGAGCTCTATGGACAATTCCGTCGACCTCATGGCTTGGTTTAAGCTCTGACATGCACTGTCAACTGTGGGACCTTATATAGACAGGTGTGTGCCTTTCCAAATCATGTCCAATCAATTGAATTTACCACTGGTGGACTCCAATCAAGTTGTAGAAACATCTCAAGGATGCACCTGAGCTCAATTTCGAGTCTCATAGCAAATGTGCTGCATACTTATGTAAATAAGATATTTCTGTTTTTTATATTTAATAAATGTGCAACATTTTCCAAAAACCTGTTTTCGCTTTGCCATTATGTGTGATGAGGTGATTTCGAAGGAGTCAGGCGCAGGAGGGTAAATCACAGAATAAGAGGATTTATTCTGAAACAGAGAGTTACGCAGTAATGCGTCAAAAACACTACAGTGCGCAAAAAAGGCGCACTGGAAAATACAAGGCACACAGGGAAATATCCCGGCGAATAGAAAATATACGGAGCTCCACCGAGCTTCTCTATCCTCCACAATAAACAATCACACACAAAGACCAGGGGGGCAGAGGGAACACTTATACAGGTACTGATGAGGTGATATGAACCAGGTGTGTGTAATGAACAAGACAAAACCAATGGAATGATGAGATGAGGAGCGGCAGTGGCTAGAAGGCCGGTGATGACGAACGCAGAAGCCTGCCCGAACAAGGAGAGGTGGCAGCTTCAGAGGAAGTCGTGATTGCTGAGGAAGCTGAGGATTTTTTATTTATTTTAGAATAAGGCTGTAACGTAACAAAATGTGGAAAAAATCAAGGGGTCTGAATACTTTCCGAAGGCACTGTATACAATTTGAATAACATGAGAAAACAGAAGAAAGCTGCACACTGCTCTTGCTAGTATCACTGCTCTTTATTAAGTTTCACGTTTCAGCCTCAAGGCCTTTGTCAGAGCTTCTCATGTTATTCAACATTGATAGCTCAGATCTGTGAATGCCTTTAGAATTTTTTATCACAGTTATATACAATTTATAATATTACACAACGTTACATTTCATAACACTTTTCACAACACATTAAGTGTGTTCCCTCAGGCCACTACTCTGCTATCACATATCTACAATACACAATCCTCGTGGACGGGTGTGTAGAGAGCATGTCTTATCATGTGTGTGTGTGTGTGTGTGTCTCTTCACAGTCCCCGCTGTTCCATAAGGTGTATCTGGGTTTTTTCTGATTCTACTGCTGGCATCAGTTACCTGATGTGGAATAGAGTTCCATGTAGTCATGGCTCTATGTTGTACTGTGCGCCTCCCATAGTCTGTTCTGGACTTGGGGACTGTGAAGAGACCTTAGGTGACATGGGGTATGCATTGGAGTCCGAGCTGTGTGGTTGTAGTTTAAACAGACAGCTTGTCAACACTTCTTACAAAAACAAGTAGTGATGAAGTCAATCTCTCCTCTGCTTTGAGCCAGGAGAGATTTACATGCATATTATTAATGTTAGCTCTCTGTGCTGCCCTGTTCTGAGCCAATTGTAATTTTCAGAGGTCCCTCTTTGTGGCACCTGACCACAGGTCTGAACAGTAGTCCAGGTGCGACAAAACTAGGGCCTGTAGGACCTGCCTTGTTGATAGTGCTGTTAAGAAGCTCTTTGTTAAGTGTTGCAGTGATTTCACTCGCTGTAGTAGCTGACATGTATAGTGTATAGTCATCTGCATACATAGACACTCTGGCTTTACTCAAACTCAGTGGCATGTCATTAGTAAAGATTGAAAAAAGTAAGGGACCTAGGCAGCTGCCCTGGGGAATTCCTGATTCTACCTGGATTATGTTGGAGAGGCTTCCATGAAAGAACACCCTCTGTGTTCTGTTAGACAGGAAACTCTTCATCCACAATATAGCAGGGGGTGTAAAGCCATAACACATACGTTTTTCCAGCAGCAGACTATGATCGATAACGTCAAAAGCCGTACTGAAGTATAACAAAAAAGCTCAGACAATCTTTTTATCATCAATTTCTCTCAGCCAAACATCTGTCATTTGTGTAAGTGCCGTGCTTGTTGAATGTCCTTAAGCGTGCTGAATGTATGTTATCAATTTGTTTACAGTAAAATGGCATTGAATCTGGTCAAACACCATTTTTTCCCCCAAGAGTGTAACAGGCTGATTGGTCGGCTATTTGAGCCAGTAAAGGGGGCTTTACTATTCTTAGGTAGCGGAATGACTTTAGCTTCCCTCCAGGCCTAAGGGAACACACTTTCTAGTAGGATTAAATGGAAGATATGGCAAATAGGAGTGGCAATATCGTCCGCTATTATCCTCAGTAATTTTCCATCCAAGTTGTCAGACCCCGGTGGCTTGTCATTGTTGATAGAGAACTATACTTTGTTCACCTTTTCCACACTCACTTTACAGAATTCAAAATTGCAATGCTAATCTAAAAAAAAAATCCACTCCAGACCACAGAACACCACTAATCTAAAGTTATTTCCACTCCAGACCACAGAACACCACTCATCTAAAGTTATTTCCACTCCAGACCACAGAACACCACTCATCTAAAGTTATTTCCACTCCAGACCACAGAACACCACTAATCTACAGTTATTTCCACTCCAGACCACAGAACACCACTAATCTAAAGTTATTTCCACTCCAGACCACAGAACACCACTAATCTAAAGTTATTTCCACTCCAGACCACAGAACACCACTAATCTAAAGTTATTTCCACTCCAGACCACAGAACACCACTAATCTAAAGTTATTTCCACTCCAGACCACAAAACACCACTAATCTAAAGTTATTTCCACTCCAGACCACAGAACACCACTAATCTAAAGTTATTTCCACTCCAGACAACAGGACACAGTGAAAGAGAAGAACTCAGGTCATGAGGAAGAAAACAGCCCTTGTAACTTTGAGAACAACTCATATTCCTATATGGCCTCCATCAATCTAGCTGTCTAGCTGTCCCATTGATTCTGTGATTACTGGTGTAATATGTTGTAGGATTTTGAATGTCACTACATGAAGTAGAGAATAGAATCAATAAAAGGTCAGCTGAACCCGTCTGCTCCTACAGACAGGCTTCGTCCCAAATGGCACCCTATTCCCAGAGCCCCTATCAGAGCCATAGGGCTCTGGTCAAAAGTAGTGCACTATATAGGGAATATGATGCAATTTGGGACACAAACACAGACAGGCTCCTGTTGAGTCCGAGGGAAGAGGGAGTAGATTGATCCTATGCTGCATCAAGACGCCAGGCTATGGGTTCACTATGGGTTCACTGTCTGGGTCCAGCCAAGTCAGTCAGAAAGAAGCACAGTTTCCATTGATGACCAGATTGATTTCAGAAGTCCATCATATCTTCCCTCCTCGGTCTTTCCTCCTCGGTCTTGGCCTTTAGCTGTTTGGGAATGGGATCACTGAGGCAACATTGTTACACTTTAAAAAAGTTGTATCTGTTTTAAACAGATATCGAACAGTCAGATTCATCCCAACACAATGCAAAGGTGTACAATGTATACAGCCTATACAATTAAACACCATAGAAAAACTATCAGAAAACAAATCTAGGTAATTCTTTGAAAAAATCTATGTAATTGTCTGAGACCCATTAATCTTTGTAATCGTCTGAGACCCATTAAATCTATGTAATTGTCTGAGAAGCATTAATCTTTGTAATTGTCTGAGACCCATTGATCTTTGTAATTGTCTGAGACCCATTAAATCTATGTAATTTTCTGAGACCCATTAACCTTTGTAATTTTTCTCCCGAGTGGCGCAGTGGTCTAAGGCACTGCATCGCAGTGCTAGCTGTGCCACTAGAGATCATGGTTCGAATCCAGGCTCTGTCGTAGCCGGCCGCGACCGGGAGACCCATGGGGCGGCACACAATTGGCCCAGCGTCGTCCAGGGTAGGGGAGGGAATGGCCGGCAGGGATGTAGCTCAGTTGGTAGAGCGTGGCGTTTTCATCTTCATTTATTACCTGCCTCATTCACATCTTCATTTATGACCTGCCTCATTCTTCACTTATGACCTGCCTCATTCACATCTTCATTTATGACATGCCACATTCTTCATTTATGACCTGCCTCATTCACATCTTCATTTATGACCTGACTCATTCACATCTTCATTTATGACCTGCCTCATTCTTCATTTTTGACCTGCCTCATTCACATCTTCATTTATGACCTGCCTCATTCACATCTTCATTTATGACCTGCCTCATTCTTCATTTATGACCTACCTCATTCACATCTTCATTTATGACCTGCCTCATTCACATCTTCATTTATGACCTGCCTTCATTCTCTTCTCCTGGCTCAACTGCCCAGAGTGGGTGAAAACGCGCTTTGGTGATTAAATGTAACTTCCTTATGTTATAAAATACATTTTACCAAGACAAATATGATTATTCATATTCATAAATGATTTTTTATTGGATTTCATGTAATTGACACACACAAAATAGTCCAAATTGGTGAAGTGAAATACAAAATTAAAATTACGGAAAAGTGGTGCGTGCATATGTATTCACCCCCTTTGCTATGAAGCCCCTAAATAAGATCTGGTGCAACCAATTACCTTCAGAAGTCACATAATTAGTTAAATAAAGTCGACCTGTGTGCAATCAAAGAGTCACATGATCTGTCACATGATCTCAGTGTGTTCTAAAAGGCCCCAGAGTCTGCAACACCACCAAGCAAGCGGCACCATGAAGACCAAGGAGCACTCCAAACAGGTCAGGGACAAAGTTGTGGAGAAGTACAGATCAGGGTTGGGTTATAAAAAAATATCTGAAACTTTGAACATCCTACGGAGCACCAATAAATCCATTATTAAAACATGGAAAGAATATGGCACCACAACAAACCTGCCAGGAGAGGGCCGCCCACCAAAACTCACGGACCAGGCAAGGAGGGCATTAATCAGAGAGGCAACAAAGACACCAAAGATAACCCTGAAGGAGCTGCAAAGCTCCACAGCGGAGATTGGAGTATCTGTCCATATGACCACTTTAAGCCGTACACTCCACAGAGCTGGGCTTTACGGAATAGTTGCCAGAAAAAAGCCATTGATTAAATAAAAAAATAAGCAAACACGTTTGGTGTTCGCCAAAAGGCATGTGGGAGACTCCCCAAACATATGGAAGAAGGTACTCTGGTCAGATGAGAGTAAAATTGAGCTTTTTGCCATTCAAGGAAAACGCTGTCTGGCGCAAACCCAACACCTCTCATCACCCCGAGAACACCATCCCCACAGTGAAGCATGGTGGTGGCGGCATCATGCTGTGGGGATGTTTTTCATCGGCAGGGACTGGGAAACTGGTCAGAATTGAAGGAATGATGAATGGCGCTAAATACAGGGAAATTATTGAGGGAAACCTGTTTCAGTCTTCCAGAGATTTGAGACCGGGATGGAGGTTCACCTTCCAGCAGGACAATGACCCTAAGCATATTGCTAAAGCAACACTCGAGTGGTTTAAGTGGAAACATTTAAATATCTTGGAATGGCCTAGTCAAAGCCCAGACCTCAATCCAATTGAGAATCTGTGGTATGACTTAAAGATTGCTGTACACCAGCGGAACCCATCCAACTTGAAGGAGCTGGAGCAGTTTTGCCTTTAAGAATAGGCAAAAATCCCAGTGGCTAGATGTGCCAAGCTTATAAAGACATACCCCAACAGACTTGCAGCTGTAATTGCTGCAAAAGGTGGCTCTACAAAGTATTGACTTTGGGGGAGGTGAATAGTTATGCATGCTCAAGTTTTCTGTTTTTTTTGTCTTATTTCTTGTTTGTTTCACAATAAAAAATATTATGCATCTTCAAAGTGGTAGGCATGTTGTGTAAATCAAATGATACAACCTGGAATTAAAATGGTTTGTAAGGCAACAAAATGGGAAAAATGCCAAGGGGGCTGAATACTTTCGAATAGCTTCCCAATAGCTTCTATTAGTCAGTCAATAAAAAGCTTTCCAACAGAAGCCCGAGGCGCTGCGGCCAGTGCCAGCTCTGTGTCTATCTGGGCAGACTAAACTACAGAATGAAACAGAACACACTATTCCCTTTATATTGCACTACTTTTGACAAAAGCCCTATGTCCCTATGAGAGAGATAAAAAGAGAGAGGAAGAGAGGACGAGGGTAACTGAGGCTAATTCCTCAAACCGAGATCAACGCAGTCAATTGGAAGCCAGAGGACAGACTTGCTCCAAATTAGTGCACGCTAACCGCCAACCACCAAACGCTAACTTATAAACAAAGCAGTATTCAGAGGGTTTAGGGCAGGGTTCTTCAATTCCGGTCCTGGAGGGCCGAAACATTTCTGTTTTTTATTTCTACCTGGTAGTTAATTGCACTCACCTGGTGTCCCAGGTCTGAATTAGCCCCTGATTAGAAGGAGAGGATGAAAAACAGAGGTGTTTCGGCCCTCCAGGACCGGAATTGAAGAACCCTGGTTTAGGGTGGTTTCAACATGCCTAATAATTTGTCACCTTCAACCTTCCTTATTGGGCAGCTTTGGCTGCGGTTGGTAGTCTGGGGCTAGAGACATAGAAGTCGCTCATTACATAGTCAGATGAATATTAGGATATTGATATACAGTGGGTTTCTACTGTCCAGTTTGTGATTCAACAACATGGTCTCCAGCTCCACAAGCACAAGAGGTAGACACAAGTGTACAAAACTCCTCCCACTTCCCTCCTACCCTGGAGGGGAGCCTGACACCTATTGGTCACCACACACCTCATTCAATGTAATTCATCAGATCATGTCCACCTGAAAGAGGCGGGGCTACCCCTCCAATGCCCCCACCTGCAATCATTAGCCTCTTTCAAACCAAACCAGCATTGAACCCTAGAGATGTGTATGGTCTGAATATGTTGTGGCGTTGTAGGCAAATTTAATCCATTGTATTGTACACGTAGACTAATGTTGTGGGATTGAGTTCTAATTTAACCTATTAGTGCATACTATTGCACTAATCGAATAGCATCGTAGCATCCAAACCTTTGTTTGTTAAAGTATATTTCATTTGGTGCCCATGTGGATATGCTTTGTTTTAACACCTAGCTCTTTATGTCTGATCCTAGTTAAACCATGAATGAGACCAAGAGAAACTTGGCAAAAAAAAGGTCAGAAGGCAGCTTGTGTTCTTGCAGTCATCGGTATGTTACCACCCACCCATCCTTACCAGACTTTAAGCTATTTTTCATGGTGCCGAAACCTAGGATGGTAACACAATGGGGGAGGCAAACCATATGGCCAACCAGGCCCCAACCCAGTCCAACCAAGCCCCAACCCAGTCCAACCAGGCCCCAACCCAGTCCAACCAAGCCCCAACCCAGTCCAACCAAGCCCCAACCCAGTCCAACCAAGCCCCAACCCAGTCCAACCAGGCCCCAACCCAGTCCAACCAAGCCCCAACCCAGTCCAACCAAGCCCCAACCCAGTCCAACCAAGCCCCAACCCAGTCCAACCAAGCCCCAACCCAGTCCAACCAAGCCCCAACCCAGTCCAACCAAGCCCCAACCCAGTCCAACCAAGCGGTCAACCCAGTCCAACCAAGCCCTCAACCCAGTCCAACCAAGCCCCAACCCAGTCCAACCAAGCCCCAACCCAGTCCAACCAAGCCCCAACCCAGTCCAACCAGGCCCCAACCCAGTCCAACCAAGCCCCAACCCAGTCCAACCAGGCCCCAACCCAGTCCAACCAAGCCCCAACCCAGTCCAACCAAGCCCCAACCCAGTCCAACCAAGCCCCAACCCAGTCCAACCAGGCCCCAACCCAGTCCAACCAGGCCCCAACCCAGTCCAACCAAGCCCCAACCCAGTCCAACCAAGCCCCAACCCAGTCCAACCAAGCCCCAACCCAGTCCAACCAAGCCCCAACCCAGTCCAACCAAGCCCCAACCCAGTCCAACCAAGCGGTCAACCCAGTCCAACCAGGCCCCAACCCAGTCCAACCAGGCCCCAACCCAGTCCAACCAGGCCCCAACCCAGTCCAACCAAGCGGTCAACCCAGTCCAACCAAGCGGTCAACCCAGTCCAACCAGGCCCCAACCCAGTCCAACCAGGCCCCAACCCAGTCCAACCAAGCCCCAACCCAGTCCAACCAGGCCCCAACCCAGTCCAACCAGGCCCCAACCCAGTCCAACCAAGCCCCAACCCAGTCCAACCAGGCCCCAACCCAGTCCAACCAAGCCCCAACCCAGTCCAACCAAGCCCCAACCCAGTCCAACCAGGCCCCAACCCAGTCCAACCAGGCCCCAACCCAGTCCAACCAGGCCCCAACCCAGTCCAACCAAGCGGTCAACCCAGTCCAACCCAGTCCAACCCAGTCCAACCCAGTCCAACCAGGCCCCAACCCAGTCCAACCAAGCCCCAACCCAGTCCAACCAGGCCCCAACCCAGTCCAACCCATCCCCTAGCAGAGTGGCCAGCCCTACCCCCAGGCCCCCTACTCTCTCCAGACCGCCAGTTACCACCACCAGGCTACAGCCCACCACCAGGCTACAGCCCACCACCAGCCTACAGCCCACCAACCGGCTCAGCCCTACCATTCCCCGGCCTCAGCCCTACCATTCCCCGGCCTCAGCCCTACCATTCCCCGGCCTCAGCCCTACCATTCCCCGGCCTCAGCCCTACCATTCCCCGGCCTCAGCCCTACCATTCCCCGGCCTCAGCCCTACCATTCCCCGGCCTCAGCCCTACCATTCCCCGGCTCAGCCCTACCATTCCCCGGCCTCAGCCCTACCATTCCCCCGGCCTCAGCCCTACCATTCCCCGGCCTCAGCCCTACCATTCCCCGGCCTCAGCCCTACCATTCCCCGGCCTCAGCCCTACCATTCCCCTGCCTCAGTCCTACCATTCCTCAACGGAGCAACTGGCTCAGCCCTGCCAGTATCCAGCCCAGCCCTAACATTCCCCACGACCCCAGGAGCCAGCCCAGCCCCCCGTACCCCAGTAGCCAGCCCAGACCCTCATACCCCGACGGCCTTACCGGCCCACCGTATCCCAGTGGCCAGCCCAGCCCCTCATACACCGACGGCCAGCCCAGCCCCTCGTACCCCAGTGGCCAGCCCAGCCCCTCGTACCCCAGTAGCCAGCCCAGACCCTCGTACCCCAGTAGCCAGCCCAGACCCTCGTACCCCAGTAGCCAGCCCAGACCCTCGTACCCCAGTGGCCAGCCCCTCGTACCCCAGTGGCCAGCCCCTCGTACCCCAGTGGCCAGCCCCACGTACCCCAGTGGCCAGCCCCTCGTACCCCAGTGGCCAGCCCCTCGTACCCCAGTGGCCAGCCCCACGTACCCCAGTGGCCAGCCCGCCCCCCCGTACCCCAGTGGCCAGCCCCTCGTACCCCAGTGGCCAGCCCAGCCCCTCGTACCCCAGTGGCCAGCCCCTCGTACCCCAGTGGCCAGCCCCTCGTACCCCAGTGGCCAGCCCAGCCCCTCGTACCCCAGTGGCCAGCCCCTCGTACCCCAGTGGCCAGCCCAGCCCCTCGTACCCCAGTGGCCAGCCCATCGTACCCCAGTGGCCAGCCCGCCCCCGTACCCCAGTGGCCAGCCCCTCATACCCCAGTGGCCAGCCCCTCGTACCCCAGTGGCCCAGCCCCCCGTACCCCGACGGCCACCTGTACCTCCCAAGGCCACTCTGCCTGCTGCTGAACCACGCCTCTGCCCTCCATCGGGCGTCGAGCCATGCCTCCTCCTACAGTACCCCCTTGATGTGGCCATTGGCTGTACAAAACTCCTCCCACTTCCCTCCTACCCTGGAGGGGAGCCTGTCACTTTTTTTTATTTTTTATTTTTATTTTATTTAACCAGGTAAGCCAGTTGAGAACAAGTTCTCATTTACAACTGCGACCTGGCCAAGATGAAGCAAAGCAGTGCGATAAAAACAACAACAACACAGAGTTACATATGGGGTAAACAAAACATAAAGTCAAAACTACAACAGAAAATATATATACAGTGTGTACAAATGTAGCAAGTTATGGAGGTAAGGCAATAAATAGGCCATAGTGCAAAATAATTACAATTTAGTATTAACACTGGAGTGATAGATGTGCAGAAGATGATGTGCAAATAGAGATACTGGGGTGCAAATGAGCAAAATAAATAACAATGTAAATAAAAATATGGGGATGAGGTAGTTGGGTGGGCTAATTACAGATGGGCTGTGTACAGGTGCAGTGATCGGTAAGGTGCTCTGACAACTGATGCTTAAAGTTAGTGAGGGAGATAAGAGTCTCCGGCTTCAGAGATTTTCTGACAGGGAGGCTGTCCTTCATTTGTGGATTAGACCCATACATTTCTCTTCACTCTGTGTAATGCAACGGCTAAAAGCTAATTGAAAATGGATATACAGTGAATTCGGAAAGTTAGGGTTAAGTTTTTTTCCACATTTTGTTACGTTACAGCCTTATTCTAAAATGGATTTAAAAATAATTGTCTTTATCGATCTACACACAATAACCCATAATGACAAAGCGAAAACAGGTTTTTAGAAATGTTTGCACATTTATAAAAAAAAAACTAAACAGAAGTATCTTATTTACATAAGTATTCAGCCCCTTTCCTATGAGACTCGAAATTGAGCTCAGGTGCATCCTGTTTCCATTGATCATCCTTGAGATGTTTCTACAACTTGATTGGAGTCCACCTGTGGTAAATTCAATTGATTGGACATGATTTGGAAAGACACACACCTGTCTATATAAGGTCCCACAGTTGACAGTGCATGTCAGAGCAAAAACCAAGCCATGAGGTCGAAGGAATTGTCCCTAGATCTCCGAGACAGGATTGTGTCAAGGCACATATATGGGGAAGGGTACCAAAACATTTCTGCAGCATTGAAGGTCCCCAAGAATATATTGGCCTCCATTATTCTTAAATGGAAGAAGTTTGGAACCACCAAGACTTTTCCTAGTGCTGGCCATCAGGCCAAACTGAGCAATCGGGGGAGAAGGGCCTTGTCCAGGGAGTTGACCAAGAACCCGATGGTCACTCTGACAGAGCTCCAGAGTTCCTCTGTGGAGATGGGAGAACCTTCCAGAAGAAGAAGCATCTCTGCTGCACTCCACCAATCAGGCCTTTATGGTAGAGTGGCCAGACGGAAGCCACTCTCAGTAAAAGGCATATGACAGCCCACTTAGAGTTTGCCAAAAGGCACCTAAAAGACTCTCAGACCATGAGAAACAAGATTCTCTGGTCTGATGAAACTAAGATTGAGCTCCTTGGCCTGAATGACTGAATGCCAAGCATCAAGTCTGGAGGAAACCTGGCACCATCCCTACAGTGAAGCATTGTGGTGGCAGCATCATGCTGTGGGGATGTGTTTCAGTGGCAGGCACAGGGAGACTAGTCAGGATCAAGGGAAAGATGAATGGAGCAAAGTACAGAGAGATCCGTGATGAAAACCTGCTCCAGAACGCTCAGGACCTCAGACTGGGGCGACCAACATGACAACGACCCTAAGCACACAGCCAAGACAACGCAGGAGTGGCTTCGGGGTCTCTGAATGTCCTTGAGTGGCCCAGCCAGAGCCTGGACTTGAACCCGATCAAGCATCTCTGGAGAGACCAGAAAATAGCTGTGCAGCGACGCTCCCCATCCAACCTGACAGAGCTTGAGAGGATCTGCAGAGAAGAATGGGAGAAAATCCCCAAATAAAGGTGTGCCAAGCTTGTAGCGTCATACCCAAGAAGACTCGAGGCTGTAGTCGCTGCCAAAGGTGCTTCAACAAAGTACTGAGTAAAGGGTCTGAATACTTATGTAAATGTCGTTATTTTGATTTGCAAAACATTCTAAAAACCTGTTTTTGCTTTGTCATTATGCAGTATTTTGTGTAGATTGATAAAGGGAAAAAAAAACAATTTAATCAATTTTAGAATAAGGCTGTAACGTAACAAAAATGTGGAAAAAGTCAAGGGGTCTGAATACTTTATGAATGCATTGTAACTCTGAATGCACTGAGAGAAACCTTCATTAATGTCTGACACAGATCACAATTAGTCCCTTTGATCGCTTAAAGAAAAAGGAAGAAAGTTATTCATCAGCAAATCAAACCATTAATTATGCAGAGCTGTACAATCACAAGATCTATACTCCTGATGAAGAAGCTACAGTCCCCTCTATTCCAGGAATTAGTATGCTTTAGTTAGTCTGGATAAAACATTTCCTGATAAACTGTAGTAGAGCCTTTTATTGCTCTTTACTGATGATGAGGAGGAGGAGGAGGAGGAGGAGGTACGGTATGTAGTGAAACGTCCCTTACATACTGTATCCTTTCTATAAGCCTGTATATTAGCCTGTATAGTAGCCTGTGTAGTAGCCTGTATAGTAGCCTGTATAGTAGCCTGTGTAGTAGCCTGTATAGTAGCCTGTATAGTGGCCTGTATAGTGGCCTGTATAGTAGCCTGTATAGTAGCCTGTGTAGTAGCCTGTATAGCGGCCTGTATAGTAGCCTGTATAGTAGCCTGTATAGTGGCCTGTATAGTAGCCTGTATAGTAGCCTGTGTAGTAGCCTGTATAGTAGCCTGTATAGTAGCCTGTATAGTAACCTGTGTAGTAGCCTGTATAGTAGCCTGTATAGTAGCCTGTATAGTAGCCTGTATAGTGGCCTGTATAGTGGCCTGTATAGTGGCCTTTATAGTAGCCTGTATAGTAGCCTTTATAGTAGCCTGTATAGTAGCTGTATAGTAGCCTGTATAGTGGCCTGTATAGTAGCCTGTATAGTAGCCTGTATAGTAGCTGTATAGTGGCCTGTATAGTATCCTGTGTAGTATCCTGTGTAGTAGCCTGTGTAGTAGCCTGTGTAGTAGCCTGTGTAGTAGCCTGTGTAGTAGCCTGTATAGTGGCCTGTGTAGTAGCCTGTATAGTGGCCTGTGTAGTAACCTGTATAGTAGCCTGTATAGTAGCCTGTGTAGCCTGTATAGTAGCCTGTATAGTGGCCTGTATAGTAGCCTGTATAGTGGCCTGTATAGTGGCCTGTATAGTAGCCTGTTTAGTAGCCTGTATAGTAGCCTGTATTGTAGCCTGTATAGTGGCCTGTGTAGTAGCCTGTGTGGCCTGTATAGTAGCCTGTATAGTGGCCTGTATAGTAGCCTGTATAGTGGCCTGTATAGTAGCCTGTATAGTGGCCTTTATAGTAGCCTGTATAGTAGCCTGTATAGTAGCCTGTATAGCGGCCTGTATAGCAGCCTGTATAGTAGCCTGTATAGTGGCCTGTATAGTAGCCTGTATAGTAGCCTGTGTAGTAGCCTGTATAGTAGCCTGTATAGTAGCCTGTATAGTAACCTGTGTAGTAGCCTGTATAGTAGCCTGTATAGTAGCCTGTATAGTAGCCTGTATAGTGGCCTGTATAGTGGCCTGTATAGTGGCCTTTATAGTAGCCTGTATAGTAGCCTTTATAGTAGCCTGTATAGTAGCTGTATAGTAGCCTGTATAGTGGCCTGTATAGTAGCCTGTATAGTAGCTGTATAGTAGCCTGTATAGTGGCCTGTATAGTAGCCTGTATAGTATCCTGTGTAGTAGCCTGTATAGTAGCCTGTGTAGTAGCCTGTGTAGTAGCCTGTATAGTAGCCTGTGTAGTAGCCTGTGTAGTAGCCTGTATAGTGGCCTGTGTAGTAGCCTGTATAGTGGCCTGTGTAGTAACCTGTATAGTAGCCTGTATAGTGGCCTGTATAGTAGCCTGTATAGTAGCCTGTATAGTGGCCTGTATAGTGGCCTGTATAGTAGCCTGTTTAGTAGCCTGTATAGTAGCCTGTATAGTGGCCTGTGTAGTAGCCTGTGTGGCCTGTATAGTAGCCTGTATAGTGGCCTGTATAGTAGCCTGTATAGTGGCCTGTATAGTAGCCTGTATAGTGGCCTTTATAGTAGCCTGTATAGTAGCCTGTATAGTAGCCTGTATAGCGGCCTGTATAGTGGCCTGTATAGTAGCCTGTATAGTGGCCTGTATAGTAGCCTGTATAGTAGCCTGTATAGTAGCCTGTATAGTAGCCTGTATAGTGGCCTGTATAGTGGCCTGTATAGTAGCCTGTATAGTGGCCTGTATAGTAGCCTGTATAGTGGCCTGTATAGTGGCCTGTATAGTAGCCTGTATAGTGGCCTGTATAGTAGCCTGTATAGTAGCCTGTATAGTAGCCTGTATAGCCTGTATAGTAGCCTGTATAGTGGCCTGTATAGTAGCCTGTATAGTGGCCTGTATAGTGGCCTGTATAGTAGCCTGTATAGTAGCCTGTGTAGTGGCCTGTATAGTAGCCTGTATAGTGGCCTGTATAGTGGCCTGTATAGTGGCCTGTATAGTAGCCTGTATAGTAGCCTGTATAGTGGCCTGTATAGTGGCCTGTATAGTGGCCTGTATAGTGGCCTGTATAGTAGCCTGTATAGTGGCCTGTATAGTAGCCTGTATAGTAGCCTGTATAGTAGCCTGTATAGTAGCCTGTATAGTAGCCTGTATAGTAGCTGTATAGTAGCCTGTGTAGTAGCCTGTATAGTGGCCTGTATAGTGGCCTGTATAGTAGCTGTATAGTAGCCTGTGTAGTAGCCTGTATAGTAGCCTGTGTGGCCTATTCCCATTGCTCTTTATTAACGAGGTATAGAATACAGTAAAAACTCCCATATATACAGTAACTTACACTACACGGCCAAAACTATGTGGACACCTGCACGTCGAACATCTCATTCCAAACTCATGGGCATTAATATGGAGTTGGTCCCCCCCTTTGCTGCTATAACAGCCTCCACTCTTCGGGGAAGGCTTTCCACTAGATGTTGGAACATTGCTGAGGGGGACTTGCTTCCATTCAGCCACAACAGCATTAGTGAGGTCGGGCACTGATGTTGGGCGATTAGGCCTGGCTCCCAGTTGGTGTTACAATTCATCCCAAAAGGTGTTCAGTAGGGTTGAGATCAGGGCTCTGTGCAGGCCAGTCAAGTTCTTCCACACCGATCTCGACAAACCATTTCTGTATGGACTTCGCTTTGTGCACGGGAGCATTGTCATGCTGAAACAGGAAAGGGCCTTCCCCAAACTGTTGCCACAAAGTTGGAAGCACAGAATCGTCTAGAATGTCATTGTATGCTGTAGCGTTAAGATTTCCCTTCACTGGAACTAAGGGGCCTAGCCTGAACCATGAAAAACAGCCCCAGACCATTATTCCTCCTCCACCAAACTTTACAGTTGGCACTATGCATTCGGGCAGGTAGCGTTCTCCTGGCATCAGCCAAACCCAGATTTGTCCGTTGGACTGCCAGATGGTGAATCGTGATTCATCACTCCAGAGAACGCATTTCCACTGCTCCAGAGTCCAATGGCGGTGAGCTTTACACCACTCCAGCCGACGCTTGGCATTGCAAATGGTGATCTTAGGCTTGTGTGCGGCTGCTCGGCCATGGAAACCCATTTCATGAAGCTCCCGACGAACAGTTACTGTGCTGACGTTGCTTCCAGAGGCAGTTTGGAACTCGTTAGTGAGTGTTGCAACCGAGGACAGACGATTTTTACGCGCTACGCACTTCAGCACTCTTGTGGTCACGTTCTGTGAGCTTGTGTGGCCTACCACTTCGTGGCTGAGCCATTGTTGCTCCTAGACGTTTCCACTTCATAATAACAGCACTTACAGTTGACCAGGGCAGCTCTAGCAGGGCAGAAACGTGAAGAACTGACTTGTTGGAAAGGTGGCATCCTATGACGGTGCCGCGTTGAAAGTCACTGATGCTCTTCAGTAAGGCCATTCTACTGCCAATGTTTGTCTATGGAGATTGCATGGCTGTGTGCTTGATTTTATACATCTGTCAACAACGGGTGTGGCTGAAATAGCCGAATCGACTAATTTGAAGGGGTGTCCACATACTTTTGTGTGTGTATAGAGTGTACTTTTACTAAGAGTATTAGTACATTAGTAATTGACTGACCAGGTCTCTCCAAATCTCCCAACAATGCTGTTACTAGGGTCAATTTTAGATTAATGTTTAGCTTTTTCAGCCATTCCAGAACCTGAGACCAGAAACAGGTTACTTGAGGGCAAAACCAGAACAAATGGTCCTCACAACAAAATCTACGATGATTGTATGCCCCAAATATATATTTTGTTGGTGGCAAGAATTCTGTACAATATTTTTAGCTGAAAAGCACAAAGTCTTGAATATTGCGTCGTTTTATATATCGACTCATACACCTTGTGCCATGGAATCGGTATGGCACAGCTGTCAACATCCTGGTCCTCAAATGAAACTGCTATACTTTCCTATTTATGCTATGTTTATTCCTCTGCCAGTTTTGATCCTTTATATTGGGCAGACAGACCAGTTCCCTGCCTCCTCCCACTGCCACCTGCCTCCTCCATTTTGGGGGTAATGCTGTAATCAATTGGTTGTAGTCTTGGATTGAGCAGACCTTCCCATACAATTCCGATAGCTCCATGAAATACATAACTCCACCATTCCAATGTACAATATAATTTAAAAAACAAAATACCCTTTTCAAACATATTTTCCATAAATACAGGTCTTTTATCAACCAGCACATTTGAGTTCAACCATAATATTGATTGTAATTTTGTTCTATCTTTTCTAGGGGATGAAATTTAAATTGTAACCAGCTCTGCAATGCTTCTTTGAAAAAGAGATACTTTGAACAAGGTTTCATTTTCAATTAATGGAAATGAGGCATGGCAGTCTGCACAAAGGCAAAAAGGCCATTTTTAAACCATGGATGAGCTTTTCTTAGTAATCTACTTCAGAACCATTTAGGGTTCAAGTAAAACTTTTGTATAAGTGAAGCTTTTAGAGAGGTTCAGTGCTTTTATATGTAATAATCTCAACCCACCCAGTTCATATTCATTATATAGATAGGGGCCATTATATAGATAGGGGCCATTTTATAGATAGGGGCCATTTTATAGATAGGCACGCTTTAACTTGTCTGGTTTAGCATCCCAGATAAAGCGAAATATTTTTTGCTCATATGATTTGAAAAACGAATCATCTTGAGTAGGCAGCGCCATAAGTAAGTGAGTAAACTGAGATGTGACTAAGGAGTTGATGTTTCATGATGTTCTACTATTTCTAGTAGTTGTCGTATATTATCTCCAATGTATCGTCCATTAAAAAAAAAAACCTGTCTGATCAGGATGAATAATACCTGGCAAAACCTTTTTAATTCTGAGTGCTATGCATTTTGCTAGTACATTGTGTTTTTTTAGATGGACTGGATCTTTATATTTGCTTGTTTTAATAATAGTGAAATCAGACCACCCTGCTGAGTACCAGACGGACTAATGTTTCTATAGGAGTAGTTAAAACAAGCTAATAATGGAGCTCTGAGTATATAAAAAAGGCTTGATATACCTCTACTGGTCTGCCATCAAGCCCTGGGGTTTGATATACCTCTACTGGTATGCCATCAAGCCCTGGGGTTTGATATACCTCTACTGGTCTGCCATCAAGCCCTGGGGTTTGATATACCTCTACTGGTCTGCCATCAAGCCCTGGGGTTTGATATACCTCTACTGGTCTGCCATCAAGCCCTGGGGTTTGATATACCTCTACTGGTCTGCCATCAAGCCCTGGGGTTTGATATACCTCTACTGGTCTGCCATCAAGCCCTGGGGTTTGATATACCTCTACTGGTCTGCCATCAAGCCCTGGGGTTTGATATACCTCTACTGGTCTGCCATCAAGCCCTGGGGTTTGATATACCTCTACTGGTATGCCATCAAGCCCTGGGGTTTGATATACCTCTACTGGTCTGCCATCAAGCCCTGGGGTTTGATATACCTCTACTGGTCTGCCATCAAGCCCTGGGGTTTGATATACCTCTACTGGTCTGCCATCAAGCCCTGGGGGTTTGATATACCTCTACTGGTCTGCCATCAAGCCCTGGGGTTTGATATACCTCTACTGGTCTGCCATCAAGCCCTGGGGTTTGATATACCTCTACTGGTCTGCCATCAAGCCCTGGGGTTTGATATACCTCTACTGGTCTGCCATCAAGCCCTGGGGTTTGATATACCTCTACTGGTCTGCCATCAAGCCCTGGGGTTTGATATACCTCTACTGGTCTGCCATCAAGCCCTGGGGTTTGATATACCTCTACTGGTCTGCCATCAAGCCCTGGGGTTTGATATACCTCTACTGGTCTGCCATCAAGCCCTGGGGTTTGATATACCTCTACTGGTCTGCCATCAAGCCCTGGGGTTTGATATACCTCTACTGGTCTGCCATCAAGCCCTGGGGTTTGATATACCTCTACTGGTCTGCCATCAAGCCCTGGGGTTTGATATACCTCTACTGGTCTGCCATCAAGCCCTGGGGTTTGATATACCTCTACTGGTCTGCCATCAAGCCCTGGGGTTTGATATACCTCTACTGGTATGCCATCAAGCCCTGGGGTTTGATATACCTCTACTGGTCTGCCATCAAGCCCTGGGGTTTGATATACCTCTACTGGTCTGCCATCAAGCCCTGGGGTTTGATATACCTCTACTGGTATGCCATCAAGCCCTGGGGTTTGATATACCTCTACTGGTCTGCCATCAAGCCCTGGGGTTTGATATACCTCTACTGGTATGCCATCAAGCCCTGGGGTTTGATATACCTCTACTGGTCTGCCATCAAGCCCTGGGGTTTGATATACCTCTACTGGTCTGCCATCAAGCCCTGGGGTTTGATATACCTCTACTGGTATGCCATCAAGCCCTGGGGTTTGATATACCTCTACTGGTCTGCCATCAAGCCCTGGGGTTTGATATACCTCTACTGGTCTGCCATCAAGCCCTGGGGTTTGATATACCTCTACTGGTATGCCATCAAGCCCTGGGGTTTGATATACCTCTACTGGTATGCCATCAAGCCCTGGGGTTTGATATACCTCTACTGGTCTGCCATCAAGCCCTGGGGTTTGATATACCTCTACTGGTATGCCATCAAGCCCTGGGGTTTGATATACCTCTACTGGTATGCCATCAAGCCCTGGGGTTTGATATACCTCTACTGGTATGCCATCAAGCCCTGGGGTTTGATATACCTCTACTGGTCTGCCATCAAGCCCTGGGGTTTGATATACCTCTACTGGTATGCCATCAAGCCCTGGGGTTTGATATACCTCTACTGGTCTGCCATCAAGCCCTGGGGTTTGATATACCTCTACTGGTATGCCATCAAGCCCTGGGGTTTGATATACCTCTACTGGTCTGCCATCAAGCCCTGGGGTTTGATATACCTCTACTGGTCTGCCATCAAGCCCTGGGGTTTGATATACCTCTACTGGTCTGCCATCAAGCCCTGGGGGCTTGATATACCTCTACTGGTATGCCATCAAGCCCTGGGGTTTGATATACCTCTACTGGTATGCCATCAAGCCCTGGGGTTTGATATACCTCTACTGGTCTGCCATCAAGCCCTGGGGTTTGATATACCTCTACTGGTATGCCATCAAGCCCTGGGGTTTGATATACCTCTACTGGTCTGCCATCAAGCCCTGGGGTTTGATATACCTCTACTGGTATGCCATCAAGCCCTGGGGTTTGATATACCTCTACTGGTCTGCCATCAAGCCCTGGGGTTTGATATACCTCTACTGGTCTGCCATCAAGCCCTGGGGTTTGATATACCTCTACTGGTCTGCCATCAAGCCCTGGGGTTTGATATACCTCTACTGGTATGCCATCAAGCCCTGGGGTTTGATATACCTCTACTGGTATGCCATCAAGCCCTGGGGTTTGATATACCTCTACTGGTCTGCCATCAAGCCCTGGGGTTTGATATACCTCTACTGGTCTGCCATCAAGCCCTGGGGTTTGATATACCTCTACTGGTCTGCCATCAAGCCCTGGGGTTTGATATACCTCTACTGGTATGCCATCAAGCCCTGGGGTTTGATATACCTCTACTGGTATGCCATCAAGCCCTGGGGTTTGATATACCTCTACTGGTATGCCATCAAGCCCTGGGGTTTGATATACCTCTACTGGTCTGCCATCAAGCCCTGGGGTTTGATATACCTCTACTGGTCTGCCATCAAGCCCTGGGGTTTGATATACCTCTACTGGTCTGCCATCAAGCCCTGGGGTTTGATATACCTCTACTGGTCTGCCATCAAGCCCTGGGGTTTGATATACCTCTACTGGTCTGCCATCAAGCCCTGGGGTTTGATATACCTCTACTGGTCTGCCATCAAGCCCTGGGGTTTGATATACCTCTACTGGTCTGCCATCAAGCCCTGGGGTTTGATATACCTCTACTGGTATGCCATCAAGCCCTGGGGTTTGATATACCTCTACTGGTCTGCCATCAAGCCCTGGGGTTTGATATACCTCTACTGGTATGCCATCAAGCCCTGGGGTTTGATATACCTCTACTGGTCTGCCATCAAGCCCTGGGGTTTGATATACCTCTACTGGTATGCCATCAAGCCCTGGGGTTTGATATACCTCTACTGGTATGCCATCAAGCCCTGGGGTTTGATATACCTCTACTGGTCTGCCATCAAGCCCTGGGGCTTGATATACCTCTACTGGTATGCCATCAAGCCCTGGGGTTTGATATACCTCTACTGGTCTGCCATCAAGCCCTGGGGTTTGATATACCTCTACTGGTCTGCCATCAAGCCCTGGGGTTTGATATACCTCTACTGGTCTGCCATCAAGCCCTGGGGTTTGATATACCTCTACTGGTCTGCCATCAAGCCCTGGGGTTTGATATACCTCTACTGGTCTGCCATCAAGCCCTGGGGTTTGATATACCTCTACTGGTCTGCCATCAAGCCCTGGGGTTTGATATACCTCTACTGGTCTGCCATCAAGCCCTGGGGTTTGATATACCTCTACTGGTCTGCCATCAAGCCCTGGGGTTTGATATACCTCTACTGGTCTGCCATCAAGCCCTGGGGTTTGATATACCTCTACTGGTATGCCATCAAGCCCTGGGGTTTGATATACCTCTACTGGTATGCCATCAAGCCCTGGGGTTTGATATACCTCTACTGGTATGCCATCAAGCCCTGGGGTTTGATATACCTCTACTGGTATGCCATCAAGCCCTGGGGTTTGATATACCTCTACTGGTCTGCCATCAAGCCCTGGGGTTTGATATACCTCTACTGGTCTGCCATCAAGCCCTGGGGTTTGATATACCTCTACTGGTCTGCCATCAAGCCCTGGGGTTTGATATACCTCTACTGGTCTGCCATCAAGCCCTGGGGTTTGATATACCTCCTACTGGTCTGCCATCAAGCCCTGGGGTTTGATATACCTCTACTGGTCTGCCATCAAGCCCTGGGGTTTGATATACCTCTACTGGTCTGCCATCAAGCCCTGGGGTTTGATATACCTCTACTGGTATGCCATCAAGCCCTGGGGTTTGATATACCTCTACTGGTCTGCCATCAAGCCCTGGGGTTTGATATACCTCTACTGGTCTGCCATCAAGCCCTGGGGTTTGATATACCTCTACTGGTATGCCATCAAGCCCTGGGGTTTAATATACCTCTACTGGTCTGCCATCAAGCCCTGGGGTTTGATATACCTCTACTGGTATGCCATCAAGCCCTGGGGTTTGATATACCTCTACTGGTATGCCATCAAGCCCTGGGGTTTGATATACCTCTACTGGTATGCCATCAAGCCCTGGGGTTTGATATACCTCTACTGGTATGCCATCAAGCCCTGGGGTTTGATATACCTCTACTGGTCTGCCATCAAGCCCTGGGGTTTGATATACCTCTACTGGTCTGCCATCAAGCCCTGGGGTTTGATATACCTCTACTGGTCTGCCATCAAGCCCTGGGGTTTGATATACCTCTACTGGTCTGCCATCAAGCCCTGGGGTTTGATATACCTCTACTGGTATGCCATCAAGCCCTGGGGTTTGATATACCTCTACTGGTCTGCCATCAAGCCCTGGGGTTTGATATACCTCTACTGGTCTGCCATCAAGCCCTGGGGTTTGATATACCTCTACTGGTCTGCCATCAAGCCCTGGGGTTTGATATACCTCTACTGGTATGCCATCAAGCCCTGGGGTTTGATATACCTCTACTGGTCTGCCATCAAGCCCTGGGGTTTGATATACCTCTACTGGTCTGCCATCAAGCCCTGGGGTTTGATATACCTCTACTGGTCTGCCATCAAGCCCTGGGGTTTGATTTACCTCTACTGGTATGCCATCAAGCCCTGGGGTTTGATATACCTCTACTGGTCTGCCATCAAGCCCTGGGGTTTGATATACCTCTACTGGTCTGCCATCAAGCCCTGGGGTTTGATATACCTCTACTGGTCTGCCATCAAGCCCTGGGGTTTGATATACCTCTACTGGTCTGCCATCAAGCCCTGGGGTTTGATATCCCTCTACTGGTATGCCATCAAGCCCTGGGGTTTTCCAGACTGTAAAGATGTAATAGCCTCTAAAAGTTATTCCTCTGTAATTCGGCATTCGCACTGATCTTTCTGTGCATTTGTTTATTTTTTATTTTTTGGAAATAATTCCTTACAGTAATCGTCATTTAGAGTGTGAGGATGAGACGGAAAAGAAAACATGTTAAAATATTTAGCTTCCCAGTGAATACTGTTAATGGTTAGCTTCCCAGTGAATACTGTTAATGGTTAGCTTCCCAGTGAATGCTGTTAATGGTTAGCTTCCCAGTGAATACTGTTAATGGTTAGCTTCCCAGTGAATGCTGTTAATGGTTAGCTTCCCAGTGAATACTGTTAATGGTTAGCTTCCCAGTGAATGCTGTTAATGGTTAGCTTCCCAGTGAATACTGTTAATGGTTAGCTTCCCAGTGAATACTGTTAATGGTTAGCTTCCCAGTGAATACTGTTAATGGTTAGCTTCCCAGTGAATACTGTTAATGGTTTGCCTAATGGGGGAACTTGGTGAGATGATGTTCAGAAAATCAATTTAAGCATTTTGGTGAAAGTATTCCTTTTCTAAATATACGCTTCCTAAGGATATATACGCTTCCTAAGGATATATACGCTTCCTAAGGATATATACGCTTCCTAAGGATATATACGCTTCCTAAGGATATATACGCTTCCTAAGGATATATACGCTTCCTAAGGATATATACGCTTCCTAAGGATATATACGCTTCCTAAGGATATATACGCTTCCTAAGGATATATACGCTCCCTAAGGATATATACGCTTCCTAAGGATATATACGCTTCCTAAGGATATATACGCTTCCTAAGGATATATACGCTTCCTAAGGATATATACGCTTCCTAAGGATATACAGTATACGCTTCCTAAGGATTAATGTAGAGTGTGAAAATCACAGCAAAATGTTTGAATCCCCCTTTTTCTCCGAAAATGGGATTCTAAGTGTATCACCTTTTAAAGCAGCGTTACATCCCCATGTTTCCTCCAACCAGTGATATGCCGTTACATCCCCATGTTTCCTCCAACCAGTGATATGCCATTACATCCCCATGTTTCCTCCAACCAGTGATATGCCGTTACATCCCCATGTTTCCTCCAACCAGTGATATGCCATTACATCCCCATGTTTCCTCCAACCAGTGATATGCCATTACATCCCCATGTTTCCTCCAACCAGTGATATGCCATTACATCCCCATGTTTCCTCCAACCAGTGATATGCCATTACATCCCCATGTTTCCTCCAACCAGTGATATGCCATTTAGAAGCTCTGAGTCTGTACTTTTATCCAATGTAAAAAACTAAATTTCAAATGTTGGAACATAAGTCTGAAAAGAGATGGGGGTCATATGTGATGTATACAAATGTAAGAATGGTTTGAAATGATTATGTTTTAGTCAAATATTATATCTGTTTGGGCTTCCTTGCGTTCAATTTGCATTCTACAAATTATTTGTAATTATGTACTGGCCCCATGACCATCCACTCAAGAAAAGAAATCGGCCAGCGGCTGATGATCCCTGGGCTACTGAATATAGTCTATTCACGTCGCAGTTAAAGTGGCTATGCGCTGTTTCCTTCGGCATGATTCTGGAAGACCAAAGCGAAAGTAATATGAAGTGATGCTTCTTGATAATCATTGATTAAAGTGAGCATTTTTCTCCCAAAAAACCCAATGACTTGCACGAACACTTGGTTTTGTTTAGGCATTTTAATTAGTTTGACATTTGACAATGTGAAACCAACCGGACCAAATAAAAAGAGAGAAACCCTTCTCGTTCTGGTCTCGTTGGAGGACTTACCAATATTGACCTCGTCATCCGTCTCTGCGTCTCCTATACACTCAAACTGGAACTCCTGCAGGGACTGGGAGAACTTCTGGACAGCAGCAGACAGACCTGGAGGAGGAAGAGAGGGTCTGTGAGATATACCGAAAGCTCTATGGGTGTGACTGTTACTGTTAGCGCTCTATAAAGGGGAACGGAGGGAACAGGTGGGGGGAGGTGCAACCTCACTCCTTAGCTGAAATGTCTCCTCTATCGTCAACTGGGTAAGAACGTTTCAAGAGGGCGGTCACGTGGGTGGCAGAGGTCTAGTCTTGTTAGCAGGTAGCTTAGTGGTTAAGAGCGTTGTGCCAGTAACCGAAAGGTCGCTGGTTCTAATCCCCGAGCAGACTAGGTGAAAAATCTGTCGATGTGCCCTTAAGCAAGCCACTTAACCCTAATTGCTCCTGTAAGTCGCTCTGGATAAGAGCGTCTGCTAAATGACTAAAAATGTAAATGTCTTGGTGGCAGAGGTCTAGTCTTGTATATAGTTTACCATTACAACATGTGTATATATATATATATATATATATATATATATATATATATATATATATATATATATATATATATATATATATATATATATATATAGTATACCATTACAACATGTATATATATATATATAGTATACCATTACAACATGTATATAGTATACCATTACAACATATATACAGTGGGGGAAAAAAGTATTTAGTCAGCCACCAATTGTGCAAGTTCTCCCACTTAAAAAGATGAGAGAGGCCTGTAATTTTCATCATAGGTACACGTCAACTATGACAGAAAATTGAGAAAAAAAATCACATTGTAGGATTTTTTAATGAATTTATTTGCAAATTATGGTGGAAAATAAGTATTTGGTCACCTACAAACAAGCAAGATTTCTGGCTCTCACAGACCTGTAACTTCTTCTTTAAGAGGCTCCTCTGTCCTCCACTCGTTACCTGTATTAATGGCACCTGTTTGAACTTGTTATCAGTATAAAAGACACCTGTCCACAACCTCAAACAGTCACACTCCAAACTCCACTATGGCCAAGACCAAACAGCTGTCAAAGGACACTAGAAACAAAATTGTAGACCTGCACCAGGCTGGGAAGACTGAATCTGCAATAGGTAAGCAGCTTGGTTTGAAGAAATCAACTGTGGGAGCAATTATTAGGAAATGGAAGACATACCAGACCACTGATAATCTCCCTCGATCTGGGGCTCCACGCAAGATCTCACCCCGTGGGGTCAAAATGATCACAAGAACCACACGGGGGGACCTAGTGAATGACCTGCAGAGAGCTGGGACCAAAGTAACAAAGCCTACCATCAGTAACACACTACACCGCCAGGGACTCAAATCCTGCAGTGCCAGACGTGTCCCCCTGCTTAAGCCAGTACATGTCCAGGCCCGTCTGAAGTTTGCTAGAGTGCATTTGGATGATCCAGAAGAGGATTGGGAGAATGTCATATGGTCAGATGAAACCAAAATATAACTTTTTGGTAAAAACTCAACGCGTTGTGTTTGGAGGACAAAGAATGCTGAGTTGCATCCAAAGAACACCATACCTACTGTGAAGCATGGGGGTGGAAACATCACGATTTGGGGCTGTTTTTCTGCAAAGGGACCAGGACGACTGATCCGTGTAAAGGAAAGAATGAATGGGGCCATGTATCGTGAGATTTTGAGTGAAAACCTCCTTCCATCAGCAAGGGCATTGAAGATGAAACGTGGCTGGGTCTTTCAGCATGACAATGATCCCAAACACACGCCCGGGCAACGAAGGAGTGGCTTCGTAAGATGCATTTCAAGGTCCTGGAGTGGCCTAGCCAGTCTCCAGATCTCAACCCCATAGAAAATCTTTGGAGGGAGTTGAAAGTCCGTGTTGCCCAGCGACAGCCCCAAAACATCACTGCTCTAGAGGAGATCTGCATGGAGGAATGGGCCAAAATACCAGCAACAGTGTGTGACAACCTTGTGAAGACTTACAGAAAACGTTTGACCTGTGTCATTGCCAACAAATGGTATATAACAAAGTATTGAGAAACTTTTGTTATTGACCAAATACTTATTTTCAACCATAATTTGCAAATAAATTCATTAAAAATCCTACAATGTGATTTTCTGGATTTTTTTCCTCATTTTGTCTGTCATAGTTGACGTGTACCTATGATGTAAATTACAGGCCTCTCTCATCTTTTTAAGTGGGAGAACTTGCACAATTGGTGGCTGACTAAATACTTTTTTTCCCCACTGTATATATAGTATACCATTATAAAATATATATATATATATAGTATACTATTACAACATATATATATATAGTATACCATTACAACATATATATATTAGTATACCATCACAACATGTACAGTGCATTCGGAACGTATTCAGACATTTTGTTACGTTACAGTCTTATTCTAAAATAGTTTAAATTGTTATTTTTCCTCATCAATCTACACACAATACCCCATAATGACAAAGCAAAAACAGGTATTCAGACCCTTTACTCAGTACTTTGTTGAAGCACCTTTGGCAGCGATTACAGCATTGAGTCTTCTTGGGTATGACGCTACAAGCTTGGCACACCTGTATTTGGGGAGTTTCTCCCATTCTTCTCTGCAGATCCTCTCAAGCTCTGTCATGTTGAATGGGGAGCGTCGCTGCACAGCTATTTTCAGGTCTCTCCAGAGATGTTCGATCGGGTTCAAGTCCGGTCTCTGGCTGGGCTACTCAAGGACATTCAGAGACTTGTCCCGAAGCCACTCCTGCATTGTCTTGGCTGTGTGCTTAGGGTCATTGTCCTGTTGGAATGTGAACCTTCGCCCCCAGTCTGAGGTCCTGAGTGCTCTGGAGCAGGTTTTCATCAAGGATCTCTCTGTACTTTGCTCCGTTCATCTTTACCTCGATCCTGACTAGTCTCCCAGCCCCTGCCGCTGAAAAACATCCCCACAGCATGATTCTGCCACCACCATGCTTCACCGTAGGGATGGTGCCAGGTTTCCTCCAGACATGACGCTTGGCATTCAGGCCAAAGAGTTCAATCTTGGTTTCATCAGAACAGAGAATCTTGTTTCTCATGGTCTGAGAGTCCGTCTGGCCACTCTACCATAAAGGCCTGATTGGTGGAGTGCAGCAGAGATGCTTCTTCTTCAGGAAGGTTCTACCATCTCCACAGAGGAACACTGGAGCTCTGTCAGAGTGACCATCGGGTTCTTGGTCAACTCCCTGGACAAGGCCCTTCTCCCCAGATTGCTCAGTTTGGCCGGGCGGCCAGATCTAGGAAGAGTCTTGGTGTTTCCAAACTTCTTCCATTTAAGAATGATGGAGGCCACTGTGTTCTTGGGGACCTTCAATGCTGCAGAAATGTTTGGTACCCCTTCCCCAGATCTGTGCCTCGACACAATCCTGTCTCGGAGCTCTACGGATAATTCCTTCGACCACATGGCTTGGTTTTTGATCTTACATGCACTGTCGACTCTGGAACTTAATAGAGACAGGTGTGTGCCTTTCCAAATCATGTCCAATCAATTGAATTTACCACAGGTGGACTCAAATCAAGTTGTAGAGACATCTCAAGGATGATCAATGGAAACAGGATGCACCTGAGCTTTTGAGACTCATAGCAAAGGTTCTGAATAAATAACTTTTTATTTTATTTTATTTTTTTATATATAAATTAGCAAACATTTATAAGAACCTGTTTTCACTTTGTAATTATGGGGTATTGTGTGTAGATTGATGAGGAAAACAAATTATTTCATCCATTTTAGAATAAGGCTGTAACGTAACAAAATTTGGAAAAGTCAAGGGGTCAGAATACTTTAAGAATGCACTGTACATAGTATGCCATCCATCATGGACCAGTTTCCACGGTCCCTGCCGATGAAAAACATCCCCACAGCAATTTTAGTCTCATCTGACCAGAGTACTTTCTTCCATATGTTTGGGGAGTCTCCCACATGCCTTTTGGCGAACACCAAACGTGTTTGCTTATTTTTTTCTTTAAGCAATGGCTTTTTTCTGGCCACTCTTCCGTAAAGCCCAGTTCTGTGGAGTGTACGGCTTAAAGTGGTCCTATGGACAGATACTCCAATCTCCACTGTGGAGCTTTGCAGCTCCTTCAGGGTTATCTTTGGTCTCTTTGTTGCCTCTCTGATGAATGCCCTCCTTGCCTGGTCCGTGAGTTTTGGTGGGCGGCCCTCTCTTGGCAGGTTTGTTGTGGTGTCATATTCTTTCCATTTTTTAATAATGGATTTAATGGTGCTCCGTAGTATGTTCAAAGTTTCAGATATTTTTTTATAACCCAACCCTGATCTGTACTTCTCCACAACTTTGACCCTGACCTGTTTGGAGAGCTCCTTGGTCTTCATGGTGCCGATTGCTTGGTGGTTCCCCTTGCTTAGTGGTGTTGCAGTCTCTGGGGCCTTTCGGAACAGGTGTATATATACTGAGATCATGTGACAGATCATGTGACACTTAGATTGCACACAGGTGGACTTTATTGAACTAATTATGTGACTTCTGAAGGTAATTGGTTGCACCTTATTTAGGGGCTTCATAGCAAAGGGGGTGAATACATATGCACGCACCACTTTTCCGTTATTTATTTTTTGAATTTTTTTAAACAAGTTATTTTTTTCATTTCACTTCACCAATTTGGCCTATTTTGTGTATGTCCATTACATGAAATCCAAATAAAAATCCATTTAAATTACAGGTTGTAATGCAACAAAAGGAATTATAACATGTTCCTAAAACCTGACAGGTTTTGGGTATGAAACATAATACATGGTCAGATTCTGTGACAAGGCTTGTCTTTTAGAAACCGTCTTTCTTGCTATTATATACAGCATGTTAGATGTAACAGGCCAGCCTGTGTGAAATGATCCATACAAATATAATTCAAAGCACCAGCGCTGAGAGCTGATCATCTAGTAATTATCTATAGTACCTGACCTCTCTCAATTATCTTTATCCCAGTTAGCGGAAGATGAGTGTGGGTCTCGGATATTAAAGAGAACATGTATTTAACCCTCTTCAATCAGAGACGCTACTCAGTGTGTGTGTGTGTGTGTGTGTGTGTGTCTGGTGTGTGGTGTGTCTGGTATGTGTGTGTGTGGTGTGTGTGGTGTGTGTGGTGTGTGTGTGTGTGTGTGGTTGTGTGTGTCTGGTGTGTGTGTGTGTGTGTGGTGTGTGTGTGTGTGGTGTGGTGTGTGTGTGTGTGGTGTGTGTGTGTGTGTGTGGTGTGTGTGTGTGTGTGGTGTGTGTGTGTGTGTGTGGTGTGTGGTGTGTGGTGTGTGTGTGTGTGTGTGTGTGTGTGTGTGTGTGTGGTGTGTGTGTGTGTGTATCCTACCTACTGTATGTTTGAGTGGGCTGGTTGCTGGAGTAGGAGTCTGTTGTTTCCATGGCAACTCAATATAAATGTCTATTGAGTTGGAATTCAATTATTTTTGTTTATTATTTAAGGAGATTGTATTTTCTTACTAAGAATGAACAATAGACCTGAACTTTTAAGTGTAGATCCGACATCAAGGTCAAGCCACTGTGCTAAACAAAGAATTTTCTTGCATTTTTCACGCATTCTCTACTGACAAATGACACACCTGTTGTTCTCTCTCTCTCTCTCTCTCTCCCTCTCCCCTCTCTCTTTCTCACCCCCTCACTCTCCCCCTCTCTCTCTCTCTCTCTCTCTCTCTCTCTCTCGCTCTCTCTCCCCCTCTCTGTCTCACTCTCTCTCCCCTCTCTGTCTCACTCTCTCTCCCCCTCTCTCTCTCCCCCTCTCTCTCCCCCTCTCTCTCTCTCGCTCTCTCTCCCCAACTGTCTCTTTATTTCTCCGTCTCTCCCCCTCTCTCTCCCTCTCCCCCTCTCTCTCTCTCTCTCTCCCCAACTCTCTCTTTATTTCTCCGTCTCTCCCCCTCTCTCTCTCCCCCCCTCTCTCTCGCTCTCTCTCCCCCCTCTCTCTCCACCCCGTCTATCTCCCACTCTCTCTCTACCCCTCTCTCTCTCTCTCTCCCCTCTCTCTCTCTCTCTCTCTCTCTCTCCCTCCCCTCTCTCTCTCTCTCCACCCTCTCTCTCTCCCCTCTCTCTCTCCCTCCCCCCCTCTCTCTCTCTCCCCCTCTCTATCTCTCTTGCTCCCCTCTCTCTCTCCCTCCCCCCTCTCTCTCTCTCCTCCTCTCTCCCTCTCGCTCTCTCTTTCTCTCTCTCTCTCTCTGACAGTCATTCTTCAGTTCAAAGTATTTCTGGACTTGAAAAGACTCTGTTATTGGAAGTAAGTGGGATAACTGCACACATTAAAGAGAAAATGTTGAAACTGAAATTGCTGAACTTCTAATGCTCCTGAGAACATGATGGGGAACTATTGTGGGAAAGTTTTGTGTTGTTGAACAAATTGCAGTTGTATAATTGATATGTTTCTGAGCTCAATAGCAATCACAATTACGTTTTTAGAAGGCTTTGCTGAAAATGTTCCTAGTTAGCTTTAGATACAGTGAAAATATAATCTTCCAGTGTCCAAATAAACTAGACAGCTCATATTCCACTTCCAGTCAGTGAGTCATCCATGTTATCAACTTGCAGCAGGATATGCTCATTCTGATATCCAATCTGTGCCAATTACTAAATTAAAGAAAATAAACATTCCATGAACTGACTGTGGCTTCTATTTATTTCAGAAACATTTGGCTGATCATTTAATGGTATTTATGTATCTTATCCAATTCTGTTTATATTTTATAATATTAAAGGATTTATTCTCAAACAATATTTGACTACATTTGTGGATTCATTGGATGTATAAACCGACTGCTGGATTTCCAATATAAAGAGAATAGAAAATGATGATTGTGTGTGAAAGGCATATACAGTGGGGAAAAAAAGTATTTAGTCAGCCACCAATTGTGCAAGTTCTCCCACTTAAAAAGATGAGAGAGGCCTGTAATTTTCATCATAGGTACACGTCAACTATGACAGACAAAATCAGGAAAAAAAATCCAGAAAATCACATTGTAGGATTTTTAATGAATTTATTTGCAAATTATGATGGAAAATAAGTATTTGGTCAATAACAAAAGTTTCTCAATACTTTGTTATATACCCTTTGTTGGCAATGACACAGGTCAAACGTTTTCTGTAAGTCTTCACAAGGTTTTCACACACTGTTGCTAGAGTATTTTGGCCCATTCCTCCATGCAGATCTCCTCTAGAGCAGTGATGTTTTGGGGCTGTCGCTGGGCAAAAAGGACTTTCAACTCCCCTCCAAACATTTTCTATGGGGTTGAGATCTGGAGACTGGCTAGCCCACTCCAGGACCTTGAAATGCTTCTTACGAAGCCACTCCTTCGTTGCCCGGGCGGTATGTTTGGGATCATTGTCATGCTGAAAGACCCAGCCACGTTTCATCTTCAATGCCCTTGCTGATGGAAGGAGGTTTTCACTCAAAATCTCACGATACATGGCCCCATTCATTCTTTCCTTTACACGGATCAGTCGTCCTGGTCCCTTTGCAGAAAAACAGCCCCAAAGCATGATGTTTCCACCCCCATGCTTCACAGTAGGTATGGTGTTCTTTGGATGCAACTCAGCATTCTTTGTCCTCCAAACACGACGAGTTGAGTTTTTACCAAAAAAGTTATATTTTGGTTTCATCTGACCATATGACATTCTCCCAATCCTCTTCTGGATCATCCAAATGCACTCTAGAAAACTTCAGACGGGCCTGGACATGTACTGGCTTAAGCAGGGGGACACATCTGGCACTGCAGGATTTGAGTCCCTGGCGGCGTAGTGTGTTACTGATGGTAGGCTTTGTTACTTTGGTCCCAGCTCTCTGCAGGTCATTCACTAGGTCCCCCCGTGTGGTTCTGGGATTTTTGCTCACCGTTCTTGTGATCATTTTGACCCCACGGGGTGAGATCTTGCGTGGAGCCCCAGATCGAGGGAGATTATCAGTGGTCTTGTATGTCTTCCATTTCCAAATAATTGCTCCCACAGTTGATTTCTTCAAACCAATCTGCTTACCTATTGCAGATTCAGTCTTCCCAGCCTGGTGCAGGTCTACAATTTTGTTTCTGGTGTCCTTTGACAGCTCTTTGGTCTTGGCCATAGTGGAGTTTGGAGTGTGATTGTTTGAAGTTGTGGACAGGTGTCTTTTATACTGATAACAAGTTCAAACAGGTACCATTAATACAGGTAACGAGTGGAGGACAGAGGAGCCTCTTAAAGAAGAAGTTACAGGTCTGTGAGAGCCAGAAATCTTGCTTGTTTGTAGGTGACCAAATACTTATTTTCCACCATAATTTGCAAATAAATTCATTAAAAATCCTACAATGTGATTTTCTGGAAAAAAAATTCTCAATTTGTCTGTCATAGTTGACGTGTACCTATGATGAAAATTACAGGCCTCTCTCATCTTTTTAAGTGGGAGAACTTGCACAATTGGTGGCTGACTAAATACTTTTTTTCCCCACTGTATATATATAGTACCAGTAAAAAGTTTGGACACACCTACTCATTCAAGGGTTTTTCTTTATTTTTTACTATTTTCTACATTGTAGAATAATAGTGAAGACATCAAAACTATGAAATAACACATATGGAATCATGTAGTAACCAAAAAAGTGTTAAACAAATCAAAATATATGTTATATTTGAGATTCTTCAAATAGCCACCCTTTGCCTTGATGACAGCTTTGCACACTCTTGGCATTCTCTCAACCAGCTTCATGAGGTAGTCATCTGGAATGAATTTCAATTAACAGGTGTGCCTTGTTAAAAGTTAATTTGTGGAATTTCTTTCCTTCTTAATGTGTTTGAGCCAATTTTTTGGTTACTACATGATTCCATATGTGTTATTTCATAATTTTGATGTCTTCACTATTATTCTACAATGTAGAAAATAGTAAAAAATAAAGAAAAACCCTTGAATTAGTAGGTGTGTCCAAACTTTTGACTTGTACTGTATATATACAGTGCATTCTGAAAGTATTCAGACCCCTTGACTTTTTTCCCCAGATCTGTTCCTCGACACAATCCTGTCTCGGAGCTCTACGGACAATTCCTTTGACCTCATGGCTTGGTTTTTTGCTCTGACATGCACTGTCAACTGTTGGACCTTATATAGACAGCTGTGTGCCTTTCCAAATCATGTCCAATCAATTGAATTTACCACAGGTGGACTCAAATGAAGTTGTACCACAGGTGGACTCAAATCAATGAAAACATGATACACCTGAGCTCAATTTCGAGTCTCATAGCAAAGGGTCTGAATACTTATGTAAATAAGGTATTTCTGTTTTTTTGTTTTGCTAAAATGTCTAAAAACCTGTTTTCTCCTTGTCATTATAGGGTATTGTTTGTAGAATGATATAGACTATATACTTTTTTTATACAATGCCCGTTTTCATTACTTGCTAGTAAATAAATAAATGGTCTTCTTTTGAAAAAGGTTGGATGTGTCTGACTATTCATTCATTATTCAACAGCAGTTGGTGGTTCTGAGGCCTATAGTTCTGAAATGTTGTGTCAAATGGACAATGCACCGGTCCTCTCCAACTGGGCATGGTATAGTTTGATACAGAATATGTTCTTAATTTTAATTCATAGACTAATCTTCGCTGATCCTGGCAGTTATACCGCCCTTGGCGAGACAAAACATTGCCGCCATCCTATCCCCGCAAAGTAGAATACTAGCCTAGGCTAGTATCAGGCTAGGTAAATTGCCGCCATCCTATTAGCCTAGGCTAGTATCAGGCTAGGTAAATTGCCGCCATCCTATTAGCCTAGGCTAGTATCAGGCTAGGTAAATTGCCGCCATCCTATTAGCCTAGGCTAGTATCAGGCTAGGTAAATTGCCGCCATCCTATTAGCCTAGGCTAGTATCAGGCTAGGTAAATTGCCGCCATCCTATTAGCCTAGGCTATAGAGTTTCGGCCCGCAATGCACTTTTATGAATGTCCATGTGGTAGCCTAGCTACCATTTGTAAAACAGGCAATTTAACGTTAATCCCTGTCATTTGGTTACATACATTTATGTTAATGCATGTATTAATTTACCGTTCTCATTCTAGGAGTGGAAACGTTGTTTGCAGAGTTTTACAACCTGCTACACTTGTGAGAAACAAGTTTGGGTTTATTTCATACAAATCATTTACGCGCTCCACGTGAGCATGTGCCTGTTTTCCTTGTCCTGATAATGTTTGCTCAGTTCCTCACAAGTATTTGAAAAATCTTTCCAACACTGTCCCCCTCGTTGCGTGTATTTGTTTCTATTTTAACGGTTGTCAGTTTCATCGTCATACTATAGCATAGCGGTCCCCTTCAGACTGTCCTGGTCAGTTCATTATCTTATAGCCTATTTTCTGAAAGACTAAGGTAGGCCTAGTTTTTAAAAATATGTTTTAAGGAAAGGATAACTATTTGGTCATGTCTGACTGGTGGCTTAGATTGACAGCTGCTTACGGGGCTGAGAGTTGGCTGGTTCTCTCTAGGCCCGTATGACAGCTGCTTACGGGGCTGAGAGTTGGCTGGTTCTCTCTAGGCCCGTATGACAGCTGCTTACGGGGCTGTGAGTTGGCTGGTTCTCTCTAGGCCCGTATGACAGCTGCTTACGGGGCTGTGAGTTGGCTGGTTCTCTCTAGGCCCGTATGACAGCTGCTTACGGGGCTGTGAGTTGGCTGGTTCTCTCTAGGCCCGTATGACAGCTGCTTACGGGGCTGTGAGTTGGCTGGTTCTCTCTAGGCCCGTATGACAGCTGCTTACGGGGCTGAGAGTTGGCTGGTTCTCTCTAGGCCCGTATGACAGCTGCTTACGGGGCTGTGAGTTCGCTGATTCTCTCTAGGCCCGTATGACAGCTGCTTACGGGGCTGTGAGTTGGCTGGTTCTCTCTAGGCCCGTATGACAGCTGCTTACGGGGCTGTGAGTTCGCTGATTCTCTCTAGGCCCGTATGACAGCTGCTTACGGGGCTGTGAGTTGGCTGGTTCTCTCTAGGCCCGTATGACAGCTGCTTACGGGGCTGTGAGTTGGCTGGTTCTCTCTAGGCCCGTATGACAGCTGCTTACGGGGCTGTGAGTTGGCTGGTTCTCTCTAGGCCCGTATGACAGCTGCTTACGGGGCTGTGAGTTGGCTGGTTCTCTCTAGGCCCGTATGACAGCTGCTTACGGGGCTGTGAGTTGGCTGGTTCTCTCTAGGCCCGTATGACAGCTGCTTACGGGGCTGTGAGTTGGCTGGTTCTCTCTAGGCCCGTATGACAGCTGCTTACGGGGCTGTGAGTTCGCTGGTTCTCTCTAGGCCCGTATGACAGCTGCTTACGGGGCTGTGAGTTGGCTGGTTCTCTCTAGGCCCGTATGACAGCTGCTTACGGGGCTGAGAGTTGGCTGGTTCTCTCTAGGCCCGTATGACAGCTGCTTACGGGGCTGTGAGTTGGCTGGTTCTCTCTAGGCCCGTATGACAGCTGCTTACGGGGCTGTGAGTTGGCTGGTTCTCTCTAGGCCCGTATGACAGCTGCTTACGGGGCTGTGAGTTGGCTGGTTCTCTCTAGGCCCGTATGACAGCTGCTTACGGGGCTGTGAGTTGGCTGGTTCTCTCTAGGCCCGTATGACAGCTGCTTACGGGGCTGAGAGTTGGCTGGTTCTCTCTAGGCCCGTATGACAGCTGCTTACGGGGCTGTGAGTTGGCTGGTTCTCTCTAGGCCCGTATGACAGCTGCTTACGGGGCTGTGAGTTGGCTGGTTCTCTCTAGGCCCGTATGACAGCTGCTTACGGGGCTGTGAGTTCGCTGGTTCTCTCTAGGCCCGTATGACAGCTGCTTACGGGGCTGTGAGTTGGCTGGTTCTCTCTAGGCCCGTATGACAGCTGCTTACGGGGCTGTGGAGTTGGCTGGTTCTCTCTCAGGCCCGTATGACAGCTGCTTACGGGGCTGTGAGTTGGCTGGTTCTCTCTAGGCCCGTATGACAGCTGCTTACGGGGCTGTGAGTTGGCTGGTTCTCTCTAGGCCCGTATGACAGCTGCTTACGGGGCTGTGAGTTGGCTGGTTCTCTCTAGGCCCGTATGACAGCTGCTTACGGGGCTGTGAGTTGGCTGGTTCTCTCTAGGCCCGTATGACAGCTGCTTACGGGGCTGTGAGTTGGCTGGTTCTCTCTAGGCCCGTATGACAGCTGCTTACGGGGCTGTGAGTTGGCTGGTTCTCTCTAGGCCCGTATGACAGCTGCTTACGGGGCTGTGAGTTGGCTGGTTCTCTCTAGGCCCGTATGACAGCTGCTTACGGGGCTGTGAGTTGGCTGGTTCTCTCTAGGCCCGTATGACAGCTGCTTACGGGGCTGTGAGTTGGCTGGTTCTCTCTAGGCCCGTATGACAGCTGCTTACGGGGCTGTGAGTTGGCTGGTTCTCTCTAGGCCCGTTATGACAGCTGCTTACGGGGCTGTGAGTTGGCTGGTTCTCTCTAGGCCCGTATGACAGCTGCTTACGGGGCTGTGAGTTGGCTGGTTCTCTCTAGGCCCGTATGACAGCTGCTTACGGGGCTGTGAGTTGGCTGGTTCTCTCTAGGCCCGTATGACAGCTGCTTACGGGGCTGTGAGTTGGCTGGTTCTCTCTAGGCCCGTATGACAGCTGCTTACGGGGCTGTGAGTTTGCTGGTTCTCTCTAGGCCCGTATGACAGCTGCTTACGGGGCTGTGAGTTGGCTGGTTCTCTCTAGGCCCGTATGACAGCTGCTTACGGGGCTGAGAGTTGGCTGGTTCTCTCTAGGCCCGTATGACAGCTGCTTACGGGGCTGAGAGTTGGCTGGTTCTCTCTAGGCCCGTATTACAGCTGCTTACGGGGCTGTGAGTTGGCTGGTTCTCTCTAGGCCCGTATGACAGCTGCTTACGGGGCTGAGAGTTGGCTGGTTCTCTCTAGGCCCGTATGACAGCTGCTTACGGGGCTGAGAGTTGGCTGGTTCTCTCTAGGCCCGTATGACAGCTGCTTACGGGGCTGTGAGTTGGCTGGTTCTCTCTAGGCCCGTATGACAGCTGCTTACGGGGCTGTGAGTTGGCTGGTTCTCTCTAGGCCCGTATGACAGCTGCTTACGGGGCTGAGAGTTGGCTGGTTCTCTCTAGGCCCGTATGACAGCTGCTTACGGGGCTGTGAGTTGGCTGGTTCTCTCTAGGCCCGTATGACAGCTGCTTACGGGGCTGAGAGTTGGCTGATTCTCTCTAGGCCCGTATGACAGCTGCTTACGGGGCTGAGAGTTGGCTGGTTCTCTCTAGGCCCGTATGACAGCTGCTTACGGGGCTGTGAGTTGGCTGGTTCTCTCTAGGCCCGTATGACAGCTGCTTACGGGGCTGTGAGTTTGCTGATTCTCTCTAGGCCCGTATGACAGCTGCTTACGGGGCTGCGAGTTCGCTGGTTCTCTCTAGGCCCGTATTACAGCTGCTTACGGGGCTGCGAGTTCGCTGGTTCTCTCTAGGCCCGTATTACAGCTGCTTACGGGGCTGCGAGTTCGCTGGTTCTCTCTAGGCCCGTATTACAGCTGCTTACGGGGCTGCGAGTTGGCTGGTTCTCTCTAGGCCCGTATTACAGCTGCTTACGGGGCTGAGAGTTGGCTGGTTCTCTCTAGGCCCGTATGACAGCTGCTTACGGGGCTGTGAGTTGGCTGGTTCTCTCTAGGCCCGTATGACAGCTGCTTACGGGGCTGTGAGTTGGCTGATTCTCTCTAGGCCCGTATGACAGCTGCTTACGGGGCTGTGAGTTCGCTGATTCTCTCTAGGCCCGTATGACAGCTGCTTACGGGGCTGAGAGTTGGCTGGTTCTCTCTAGGCCCGTATGACAGCTGCTTACGGGGCTGTGAGTTGGCTGGTTCTCTCTAGGCCCGTATGACAGCTGCTTACGGGGCTGTGAGTTGGCTGGTTCTCTCTAGGCCCGTATGACAGCTGCTTACGGGGCTGTGAGTTGGCTGGTTCTCTCTAGGCCCGTATGACAGCTGCTTACGGGGCTGTGAGTTGGCTGGTTCTCTCTAGGCCTATATGACAGCTGCTTACGGGGCTGAGAGTTGGCTGGTTCTCTCTAGGCCCGTATGACAGCTGCTTACGGGGCTGTGAGTTGGCTGGTTCTCTCTAGGCCTATATGACAGCTGCTTACGGGGCTGAGAGTTGGCTGGTTCTCTCTAGGCCCGTATGACAGCTGCTTACGGGGCTGAGAGTTGGCTGGTTCTCTCTAGGCCTATATGACAGCTGCTTACGGGGCTGAGAGTTGGCTGGTTCTCTCTAGGCCCGTATGACAGCTGCTTACGGGGCTGTGAGTTGGCTGGTTCTCTCTAGGCCCGTATGACAGCTGCTTACGGGGCTGAGAGTTGGCTGGTTCTCTCTAGGCCTATATGACAGCTGCTTACGGGGCTGTGAGTTGGCTGGTTCTCTCTAGGCCCGTATGACAGCTGCTTACGGGGCTGTGAGTTGGCTGGTTCTCTCTAGGCCCGTATGACAGCTGCTTACGGGGCTGTGAGTTGGCTGGTTCTCTCTAGGCCCGTATGACAGCTGCTTACGGGGCTGTGAGTTGGCTGGTTCTCTCTAGGCCCCGTATGACAGCTGCTTACGGGGCTGTGAGTTGGCTGGTTCTCTCTAGGCCCGTATGACAGCTGCTTACGGGGCTGTGAGTTGGCTGGTTCTCTCTAGGCCCGTATGACAGCTGCTTACGGGGCTGTGAGTTGGCTGGTTCTCTCTAGGCCCGTATGACAGCTGCTTACGGGGCTGTGAGTTGGCTGGTTCTCTCTAGGCCCGTATGACAGCTGCTTACGGGGCTGAGAGTTGGCTGGTTCTCTCTAGGCCCGTATGACAGCTGCTTACGGGGCTGTGAGTTGGCTGGTTCTCTCTAGGCCCGTATGACAGCTGCTTACGGGGCTGTGAGTTGGCTGGTTCTCTCTAGGCCCGTATGACAGCTGCTTACGGGGCTGTGAGTTGGCTGGTTCTCTCTAGGCCCGTATGACAGCTGCTTACGGGGCTGTGAGTTGGCTGGTTCTCTCTAGGCCCGTATGACAGCTGCTTACGGGGCTGTGAGTTGGCTGGTTCTCTCTAGGCCCGTATGACAGCTGCTTACGGGGCTGTGAGTTGGCTGGTTCTCTCTAGGCCCGTATGACAGCTGCTTACGGGGCTGTGAGTTGGCTGGTTCTCTCTAGGCCCGTATGACAGCTGCTTACGGGGCTGTGAGTTGGCTGGTTCTCTCTAGGCCCGTTGGACAGCTGCTTACGGGGCTGAGAGTTCGCTGGTTCTCTCTAGGCCCGTATGACAGCTGCTTACGGGGCTGTGAGTTGGCTGGTTCTCTCTAGGCCCGTATGACAGCTGCTTACGGGGCTGTGAGTTGGCTGGTTCTCTCTAGGCCCGTATGACAGCTGCTTACGGGGCTGTGAGTTGGCTGATTCTCTCTAGGCCCGTATGACAGCTGCTTACGGGGCTGAGAGTTCGCTGATTCTCTCTAGGCCCGTATGACAGCTGCTTACGGGGCTGAGAGTTGGCTGGTTCTCTCTAGGCCCGTATGACAGCTGCTTACGGGGCTGTGAGTTGGCTGGTTCTCTCTAGGCCCGTATTACAGCTGCTTACGGGGCTGTGAGTTGGCTGGTTCTCTCTAGGCCCGTATTACAGCTGCTTACGGGGCTGTGAGTTGGCTGGTTCTCTCTAGGCCCGTATTACAGCTGCTTACGGGGCTGTGAGTTGGCTGGTTCTCTCTAGGCCCGTATGACAGCTGCTTACGGGGCTGTGAGTTCGCTGATTCTCTCTAGGCCCGTATGACAGCTGCTTACGGGGCTGAGAGTTCGCTGGTTCTCTCTAGGCCTATATGACAGCTGCTTACGGGGCTGTGAGTTCGCTGGTTCTCTCTAGGCCCGTATGACAGCTGCTTACGGGGCTGAGAGTTCGCTGGTTCTCTCTAGGCCCGTATGACAGCTGCTTACGGGGCTGTGAGTTGGCTGGTTCTCTCTAGGCCCGTATGACAGCTGCTTACGGGGCTGTGAGTTGGCTGGTTCTCTCTAGGCCCGTATGACAGCTGCTTACGGGGCTGTGAGTTGGCTGGTTCTCTCTAGGCCCGTATGACAGCTGCTTACGGGGCTGTGAGTTGGCTGGTTCTCTCTAGGCCCGTATGACAGCTGCTTACGGGGCTGAGAGTTCGCTGGTTCTCTCTAGGCCCGTATGACAGCTGCTTACGGGGCTGTGAGTTCGCTGGTTCTCTCTAGGCCTCTATATGTCCATTCAAAACGTTTCTTAAAGCAGCCTGTCTGGACTCCAACTCTTTAATAAGAATCAAACACTCCTGTCATATGATTTAATCTTATAAAAGGCCTATTTTCATGTAGCTTAGGCTACATAATTTCTCATTACCGCATCCTCTCTTTAAAGCACATATGCCAATGACACTGCCATCGAAAGACCGCAGCAGCAGGGTTTGTGACGTTATGTGAATATTTCAGGGAAAAGTGGGAGAAAACCCCATCAGAAAAGGACAAGGCGTATACCTTCATTTGGACTCCGTTAATGTTGTGTCAATACGAGAACGTGACAAATACAATCCAACATGGCATTTCTTCATTTGTTGATGAATATTTATAAGTAATAACCTGAATAATAATAATAATAATGAAATGACATGATGTAGCATGCCCCCTGTAGCTCAGTTGGTAGAGCGTGGCGCTTGCAACGCCAGGGTTGTGGGTTCGATTCCCACGGGATGCCAGTATGAAAATGTATGCACTCACTAACTGTAAGTTGCTCTGGATAAGAGTGTCTGCTAAATGACTAAAATGTAAATGATTATAATGAAGTGTAATTATTTGTTTCATATAGGTATTATTAAGAAGCATATCCATATAAACAAGTGTACTAAAATAATTGCGACCTCCCCTTTCTGACTGTGTAGCCTCCAAACATGGTTGAAATTATAATGTTGATATCATGGATGGTCAGTCCTTGCATCCATAGCTCTGTCTATGAATATGAGAGTGGTTACATTTCTCCAGCCCCATCCATCTGTCACGCCCTGGCTCTGGGGACTCTAGTATGTTGAGCCAGGGTGTGAGTTTTCATGTGTGTTGGTTCTAGTGTTTGTATATCTATGTTGGCCAGGGTGGCTCCCAATCAGAGACGGCTGTAGCTCGTTGTCTCTGATTGGGAGTCATACTTAGGTAGCCGTTAGGCATTCATTCTTTGTGGTTTCTTGTTCGTGTTGGTTCGTGTTTGACCATAGACTGTCACGTTATCGTTTTGTTGTTTTTTGATCGTGTATCAATAATTAAAGAGTATGTTCGTCTGCAACGCTGCGCCTTGGTCCTCATCTCTTACCGGCGATCGTGACACCATCATCTGTTTACCGAAACAGTTGTGGGGAGAATCATGGTGTGCACGGAAGACCATCATCAGAAACCAAATATTTTTATTTCCTTTTAAATGTTTTTCACAAGTCATGCTTCTTTAAAATCTGATTTCACCATCACAACACCACTACAACCCAACACCACCACAACACACCACCACAACACCACTACAACACACCACCACAACACCACTACAACACAACTACAACACCACTACAACACAACACCACTACAACACACCACCACAACACCACTACAACACACCACCACCACAACACACCACCACAACACCACTACAACACACCACCACAACACCACCACCACAACACCACCACAACACACCACCACAACACCACCACATCACCACACCACAACACCACTACAACCCAACACCACCACCACACACCACCACAACACACTACTTTTTTTTTTTTTTTTTTTTTGTCATTTAGCAGACGCTCTTATCCAGAGCGACTTACAGGAGCAATTAGGGTTGAGTGCCTTGCTCAAGGGCACATCGACAGATTTTTCACCTAGTCGGCTCGGGGATTAGAACCAGCGACCTTTCGGTTACTGGCACAACGCTCTTAACCACTAAGCTACCTGCCGCCCGTACCTGCTGGCACAACGCTCTTAACCACTAAGCTACCTGCCGCCCGTACCAGCTACCTGCCACTACCACAACACCACTACAACACACCACCACAACACACCACTACAACACACCACCACAACACACCACCACAACACCACTACAACACACCACCACAACACCACTACAACACCACCACAACACACCACCACAACACCACTACAACACACTACCACAACACCACTACAACACACCACCACAACACACCACCACAACACCACTACAACACACCACTACAACACCACTACAACACACCACAACACCACCACTACCAAAACACCACCACAACACCACTACAACACCACAACACACAACAACCACAACACACCACCACTACAACACACAACTAAAACACACCACAACACCACACCACCACCACAACACACCACCACAACACAACACCACACCACCACCACAACACACCACCACAACACAACTAAAACACACCACAACACCACCACAACACACCACCACACCACCACCACAACACACCACCACAACACCACTACAACACACCACCACAACACCACTACAACACACCACCACAACACCACTACAACACACCACCACAACACCACTACAACACATCACCACTACAACACACCACCACCACAACACACCACCACAACACCACTACAACACACCACTACAACACCACTACAACACACCACAACACCACCACTACCAAAACACCACCACAACACCACTACAACACCACAACACACCACAACCACAACACACCACCACAACACACCACCACTACAACACACAACTAAAACACACCACAACACCACACCACCACCACAACACACCACCACAACACAACTAAAACACACCACAACGCCACACCACCACTACAACACACCACCACAACACCACTACAACCCAACACCACCACAACACACCACCACAACACACCACCACAACACCACTACAACACCACTACAACACACCACCACCACAACACCACTACAACACACCACCACAACACCACTACAACACACCACCACAACACCACTACAACACAACACCACTACAACACACCACCACCACAACACACCACCACAACACCACTACAACACACTACCACAACACCACCACCACAACACCACCACAACACACCACCACAACACACCACTACAACACACTACCACAACAACACCACCACATCACCACACCACAACACCACTACAACCCAACACCACCACCACACACCACCACAACACCACTACAACACACTACCACAACACCACTACAACACACCACCACAACACACCACTACAACACACCACCACAACACACCACCACAACACCACTACAACAAACCACCACAACACCACTACAACACACCACCACAACACCACTACAACACCACCACAACACCACTACAACACACTACCACAACACCACTACAACACACCACCACAACACACCACCACAACACCACTACAACACACCACTACAACACCACAACACCACCACTACCAAAACACCACCACAACACCACTACAACACCACAACACACCACAACCACAACACACCACCACTAAAACACACCACAACACCACACCACCACCACCACACCAACACAACACCACACCACCACTACAACATACCACCACAACACCACCACAACACAACTACAACACACCACCACTACAACACACCAACACAACACAACACCACACCACCACACCACCACCACAACACCACTAAAACACACCACAACACCACAACACCACCACACCAACACAACACCACACCACCACTACAACACACCACCACACCACCACAACACCACTAAAACACACCACAACACCACCACACCACAACACCACCACACCACACCACCACACCACCACCACAACACATCACCACTACAACACACCACCACTACAACACACCAACACAACACACCACCACACCACCACCACAACACCACTAAAACACACCACAACACCACCACACCAACACAACACCACACCACCACTACAACACACCACCACACCACCACACCACACCACCACAACACCACACCACCACCACAACACACCAACACAACCCGTCACAATTCCTTGCTCAGGAATTGTTTTACGGTCTTCAGACGACACTTCATTTCACATGGCATGTAATTTGCACAACATTTCTTCTCCTCACAGTGGGTGTGGACAGAAGCAGCAGCAGGCAGTGAAGAAGTGAGGTGTGAAGGTGTCTGTGTCTACAGGCTTTAATCTGGTGTCGGTAGAGGGGGATCTGTAGCCACCCGTAACCACACCAACACTGTGTAGACCACTGGATGTGTCCCAAATGGCACCCTATTCCCACTACTTTTGATCAGGTAGTGCACTATATATGGAACGGGGGGCCATTTGGGACACACCCCTGTGTCAGTCTCCAGGGGCGACCACATGACCAACAGCCCCCTGGGTAGAGAGTGTGTCTGTCTCCAGGGCGACCACATTCCAATACATTCTGTCAGCTAGAAACTCACGACCCTGAAAGAAAAAAAGAATGCTGTCGATAGGCTATTCTTTAAGCAGACGAACAGTCAACTCAGACAGGGCTGTAACCATGAACCATTCAACAGGCCTAGGCATTGTAACTGTAAATGCAGATATAAGCCTGCTGTAGCTCAAACAGGTTTTTTTTGCGTTTCAAAATGACCACATAGCGAGACAGACGGGCACCCTTTACAGCTCAATCGTCTTTTCAGGCTGGCACTTCACAATGAGCACACAAAGTGAGAGTAGCTTTTAGTGTTTCCCGGCCTGATCCCTCCTGTTGACTAAACTGAGTGTGAAGCAGGTTGAGACGTGTCAACCAGCACACACCCTGCTACTTCCAACACCTAGTTTTTAGAATGAGTCCCAAATGACCCCTTATTCCCTATATAGATCCCTATGGGCCCTGGTCAAAAGTAGTGCACTATATAGGGAACAAGGTGCCATTTGGGGCACGGCCCTAGTTTTATAATGTTACTGATCACGAACAAATCTAATTAAAGTCATAACAGAGAAAGCACAGGAGAAGCTGCTTTCTACGGCTGCTTCCCAAACAGCACCCTATTCCCTACATAGGGATATGGGCAATGGTCAAAAGTAGGTCACCAAAAAAGGGAATAGCTTTGGGACGCAGACTTAGGTTTCCAACGTCTCCCTTGTTGTGAGCGAACAGAACATGTAGAAGACTATAACTACTTTACTTTCTGCACCATTACCTTGACTTCAGTAACTACACAGTGGAGCAAGGAGCATTATCATCACCCTTACAGTGGAGCAAGGAGCATTATCATCACCCTTACAGTGGAGCAAGGAGCATTATCATCACCCTTACAGTGGAGCAAGGAGCATTATCATCACCCTTACAGTGGAGCAAGGAGCATTATCATCACCCTTGCAATGGAGCAAGGAGCATTATCATCACCCTTGCAGTGGAGCAAGGAGCATTATCATCACCCTTGCAGTGGAGCAAGGAGCATTATCATCACCCTTACAGTGGAGCGAGGAGCATTATCATCACCCTTACAGTGGAGCAAGGAGCATTATCATCACCCTTACAGTGGAGCAAGGAGCATTATCATCACCCTTACAGTGGGGCAAGGAGCATTATCGTCACCCTTACAGTGGAGCAAGGAGCATTATCATCACCCTTGCAATGGAGCAAGGAGCATTATCATCGCCCTTGCAGTGGAGCAAGGAGCATTATCATCACCCTTGCAGTGGAGCAAGGAGCATTATCATCACCCTTACAGTGGAGCGGGGAGCATTATCATCGCCCTTACAGTGGAGCAAGGAGCATTATCATCACCCTTGCAGTGGAGCAAGGAGCATTATCATCACCCTTGCAGTGGAGCAAGGAGCATTATCATCACCCTTACAGTGGAGAAGGGAGCATTATCATCACCCTTACAGTGGAGAAAGGAGCATTATCATCACCCTTACAGTGGAGCAAGGAGCATTATCATCACCCTTACAGTGGAGAAAGGAGCATTATCATCACCCTTACAGTGGAGAAAGGAGCATTATCATCACCCTGACAGCTATTTCTGTTCCTCTGTCTCTGTTCCCTTTCATTGAGACAAACCAAGAAACAACAACAACAAAATAGAAAGATAAATAAGTTATGTTGTAGACAGGCTGAGGGCCAGGCGGTATTTATCTAAATAAATAGGTTATGTTGTAGACAGGCTGAGGGCCAGGCGGTATTTATCTAAATAAATAGGTTATGTTGTAGACAGGCTGAGGGCCAGGCGGTATTTATCTAAATAAATAGGTTATGTTGTAGACAGGCTGAGGGCCAGGCGGTATTTATCTAAATAAATAGGTTATGTTGTAGACAGGCTGAGGGCCAGGCGGTATTTATCTAAATAAATAGGTTATGTTGTAGACAGGCTGAGGGCCAGGCGGTATTTATCTAAATAAATAGGTTATGTTGTAGACAGGCTGAGGGCCAGGCGGTATTTATCTAAATAAATAGGTTATGTTGTAGACAGGCTGAGGGCCAGGCGGTATTTATCTAAATAAATAGGTTATGTTGTAGACAGGCTGAGGGCCAGGCGGTATTTATCTAAATAAATAGGTTATGTTGTAGACAGGCTGAGGGCCAGGCGGTATTTATCTAAATAAATAGGTTATGTTGTAGACAGGCTGAGGGGCCAGGCGGTATTTATCTAAATAAATAGGTTATGTTGTAGACAGGCTGAGGGCCAGGCGGTATTTATCTAAATAAATAGGTTATGTTGTAGACAGGCTGAGGGCCAGGCGGTATTTATCTAAATAAATAGGTTATGTTGTAGACAGGCTGAGGGCCAGGCGGTATTTATCTAAATAAATAGGTTATGTTGTAGACAGGCTGAGGGCCAGGCGGTATTTATCTAAATAAATAGGTTATGTTGTAGACAGGCTGAGGGCCAGGCGGTATTTATCTAAATAAATAGGTTATGTTGTAGACAGGCTGAGGGCCAGGCGGTATTTATCTAAATAAATAGGTTATGTTGTAGACAGGCTGAGGGCCAGGCGGTATTTATCTAAATAAATAGGTTATGTTGTAGACAGGCTGAGGGCCAGGCGGTATTTATCTAAATAAATAGGTTATGTTGTAGACAGGCTGAGGGCCAGGCGGTATTTATCTAAATAAATAGGTTATGTTGTAGACAGGCTGAGGGCCAGGCGGTATTTATCTAAATAAATAGGTTATGTTGTAGACAGGCTGAGGGCCAGGCGGTATTTATCTAAATAAATAGGTTATGTTGTAGACAGGCTGAGGGCCAGGCGGTATTTATCTAAATAAATAGGTTATGTTGTAGACAGGCTGAGGGCCAGGCGGTATTTATCTAAATAAATAGGTTATGTTGTAGACAGGCTGAGGGCCAGGCGGTATTTATCTAAATAAATAGGTTATGTTGTAGACAGGCTGAGGGCCAGGCGGTATTTATCTAAATAAATAGGTTATGTTGTAGACAGGCTGAGGGCCAGGCGGTATTTATCTAAATAAATAGGTTATGTTGTAGACAGGCTGAGGGCCAGGCGGTATTTATCTAAATAAATAGGTTATGTTGTAGACAGGCTGAGGGCCAGGCGGTATTTATCTAAATAAATAGGTTATGTTGTAGACAGGCTGAGGGCCAGGCGGTATTTATCTAAATAAATAGGTTATGTTGTAGACAGGCTGAGGGGCCAGGCGGTATTTATCTAAATAAATAGGTTATGTTGTAGACAGGCTGAGGGCCAGGCGGTATTTATCTAAATAAATAGGTTATGTTGTAGACAGGCTGAGGGCCAGGCGGTATTTATCTAAATAAATAGGTTATGTTGTAGACAGGCTGAGGGCCAGGCGGTATTTATCTAAATAAATAGGTTATGTTGTAGACAGGCTGAGGGCCAGGCGGTATTTATCTAAATAAATAGGTTATGTTGTAGACAGGCTGAGGGCCAGGCGGTATTTATCTAAATAAATAGGTTATGTTGTAGACAGGCTGAGGGCCAGGCGGTATTTATCTAAATAAATAGGTTATGTTGTAGACAGGCTGAGGGCCAGGCGGTATTTATCTAAATAAATAGGTTATGTTGTAGACAGGCTGAGGGCCAGGCGGTATTTATCTAAATAAATAGGTTATGTTGTAGACAGGCTGAGGGCCAGGCGGTATTTATCTAAATAAATAGGTTATGTTGTAGACAGGCTGAGGGGCCAGGCGGTATTTATCTAAATAAATAGGTTATGTTGTAGACAGGCTGAGGGCCAGGCGGTATTTATCTAAATAAATAGGTTATGTTGTAGACAGGCTGAGGGCCAGGCGGTATTTATCTAAATAAATAGGTTATGTTGTAGACAGGCTGAGGGCCAGGCGGTATTTATCTAAATAAATAGGTTATGTTGTAGACAGGCTGAGGGCCAGGCGGTATTTATCTAAATAGGTTATGTTGTAGACAGGCTGAGGGCCAGGCGGTATTTATCTAAATAAATAGGTTGTTGTAGACAGGCTGAGGGCCAGGCGGTATTTATCTAAATAAATAGGTTATGTTGTAGACAGGCTGAGGGCCAGGCGGTATTTATCTAAATAAATAGGTTATGTTGTAGACAGGCTGAGGGCCAGAAGGTATGTATCTAAATAAATAGGTTATGTTGTTTATCTTTTTAATCTTACCATTTCTACCGATCTGCGTGCCAGTTATGGTTTTCATATGCAAATGTTCCTGAAACAGTTTAATTTAATTTATAGTAACGTCTTCATATCTCTAAATGATTGTCAAATCAAAATTCTATCCAAATCTAAATGAAAATGATACAAACCTAAAAAGTAACTTCTATTGCCATTGCAATTGCCATCTACGTAAAAATGGCCTATATAAAGCCAACAAATAAAAACATTGCAGCCTGCAGGTAGAAAATATCCTGATAAAAACAAATATCCTATAAATCACATTGTCTTCACATGGCCTGTCTGCAACGAACTGGAAACATTGTATCAACTATTAACTGGGTCTGGCCTGAAGCTCGCCACTAGCGAACTTGCAACATTGTATAAAATATTCTGGGCCCTCAAGAGTTTCCAGGACAGACCCAAGCTGTAGACTATTCAAGGGATAAGAAACAGTGCTTGACTTGGGCAGGAGCTCACCGGAGCGGAGTACCGGCACCTCAAATGTTCTACTGCTTGAGCTCCTGTTCCTCTTATAGAATATTAGCTCAACAGTATTGTGGAGCTCCTGCACCTAAATATAAACAGTACCAGCCCCCAAGATGAGTACCGGAACCTATTTCAGTCCAAGTCAAGCACTGATAAGAAGTAATCAGGTAGGCCTATTTTATGACGTTTCCACTGGATCAGAGCATGACATTTTTCCCTTTCATGCTGAATGGTTATCCAAAGGGAGAGAGCTGGAAATATTTTTCCAATACATTGAGGAACTATTGTAATTCTCAATGGATGTAAAAACAGACTTTGTTTGCTTGCTGTTTGAGGTGAAGAAAACATTACTGTGAGAAGCTCCACAGGTCATTAGTGGTGGTGCGTTAAGCCAATCAGAAATACTATCAGATCCCCAAATGGGCACATCTATATGCCTACATTTGAGCGCAGGCCAGGTAGCCTCTAGGACTACTTCTATGCGTGCGCGTCCTGACTCAACATTGACAGGAGCGCTCCAAACAAAAGACAATGACTAAATTGACAAAACTTGTTTCTCACAAGTCTATCATAGGTTGTGCACTCTGCAAACAATGTTTCCACTCCGACAATGAGAACAGGAAGACTGGAATAATATGGAATGCATTAACAGAAATAACCAAAGTAACAAACATTATAGATTAGAAATTATAGGAATTAACGGTAGATGTACTATTGGTGATATATGTAATGGGGAATTGATATACACTAACAATCAAATGCAAACGATTCACACAATGAAGTTATGAAACAATGAATTTGCTCAAATTGGCGGGAGATAACACATTCTGGAGAGAGAAGTGCATTGTGCATCTGGGCGCATGGTTAATCCGACGCATTGGTCATGCAGCATTTACGGTGATAAGACCTCAGCAGAAGTCAGGGCATTCATACTTCTTGCGCTTCGCGTAGCAGTGGAGAGCTGTTGTCAAGGAAGTGAGTTTGTGTTTATACAGGATGTACCGCCCCCACCTACCGTCAACCAAACATATCAATGCGGAGCTATACAGAGCCCTCCGCATTGTTACAACATGGCAATGAGGTAGCGAGCTCGATTTGGCCTCTGCATGCCTCTGGAGGCTCCACAATTGCGTCACACTCTCGACCACATTTTCGAGTCAAGCATACATTGGCTTTTAGTCTAGGCCTCCGCAATGGATTAGTTCACTGAGATGGGCGCAAATATATATACATTTGTTACTGCTCGACTAAAACAATCTCGGTCGACCAACAGCCTAACGACCAAACAATCGACCAGTCGACTAATTGGGGTCAGCCTTACTGACTACCCAAAAACCTCCCACAGCATTCCCAACCTCTGTTACAGTACAAGAATGCCAGAAACGAACTTCTACACCTCCTCCTGGAAGAAACAGATCAATTCAGGATCAGCTCAGATGGAAATGGCTCTAGAACATGTTCTTAGTAATCTAGAACATGTTCTTAGTAATCTAGAACATGTTCTTAGTAATCTAGAGCCAGGATCATAGTCAAACGGATTTTGCTGATTCGGGTACTCATCTGTATAATTTTTTTGTATTTCCCATGCATACGAAAAATAGTTTGTTCAGTTTCCCAAATATGTCTGTTACATAGGCAAGAAGACACATTTTCTTTTTATTACACAGAAAGTCAACAAGTCTGTTTTTTTTTACATCCATGACAACAGCTCCTCTCTCAATTCAAAAAATATTTCCAACACTCATCCTCGATAACCACCAAGCCTCGGTGTGAAATAGAACATTGTCATGCTCTGATCCCACACCTCCACATAGTTTTCAGTTATTTTGCCGCCAGTTGCCATCTCTGTGTATCCATTATAGCGCAGTGGGTGTATCATACAATGCGTCCATATGGCAGATGGAGACACATTCATAACTAGAGTGCAGAGGCCTGCCTGCCGTCCCGTGATAGATGGAGCCCAATCTGTGCAAAAAGCCCACCGTTTCATGCTTAATGAGAGACAGAGGATCCGTTTGAGACTGAACAATATCTACTCGTGAATAGCATCCCCCGACATATATTGAACAAAACTCAATGCATCTCGGCCCTCACAGCTAGCGTCCATTTGGAGAGCATAAGGTGGGGAGTTTTTGAGTCCTTCAGTCAGTTTCCTCTTGATTGCTAGCAATAGCATCAATTTAGGAAATTCTCCCGCGAACCCATTTTCATATCAGGCGACCCCACATGGGTTTGTGAACTGCTGGTTTATTGAGATAGCCTATATTAAATACACCACCAGCTTGATTGTGGTGTAGTACTGCTTTAGACTGGCAAGTAGTACTGCTTTAGACTGGTAAATACTACTGCTTTAGACTGGCAAATACTACTGCTTTAGACTGGTAAATACTACTGCTTTAGACTGGCAAATACTACTGCTTTAGACTGGCAAATAGTACTGCTTTAGACTAGTAAATAGTACTGCTTTAGACTGGTAAATAGTACAGCTTTAGACTGGCAAATAGTACTGCTTTAGACTGGCAAATACTACTGCTTTAGACTGGCAAATAGTACTGTTTTAGACTGGTAAATAGTACTGCTTTAGACTGGTAAATAGTACTGCTTTAGACTGGTAAATAGTACTGCTTCAGACTGGTAAATAGTACTGCTTTAGACTGGTAAATAGTACTGCTTTAGACTGGTAAATAGTACTGCTTTAGACTAGCAACATAACTAACTAACTTTCTGATTTCCTTCTTCTTCTTCTTCTGTAATTTATATGCAATGTTTAGGACTGATTTAGAATAGATCAGACACAGGTAACCCACTGGTGACCAATATATTATCTCACCATGTATACTGTGGAATGGGACTAGTGAGGAAGCACAGAGTTATCTTTCTCACACTGTTCACACACACCGCATATTTAGTTACATACTGGATCCTTGACAGTAATCCAATCTAACTAAGTAAACATATTGGTAATAATTTATTTGAATGGTAAATCTCTGTCTACTGATAAACTGGGTAAATCAACATGTAGCCTAGGCCTATTCAAAATACAGGTGAACGCATATTCAATAGGAGTCTGTGCATGCATTGAGTTATTGAGCTTGTGTGGGCTGATTTCATGGGGCTACAGATGAAAAACAATCTGTTTCCCTTCCATTTGGGACTTATTTTATTGTACTGATCAACAACATTTGCATAGAAGTAGCTTATTTTATGAAAGGGTGCGCTGTCTCTTTAACTGGTAATGACGTCATTCACGAGGCAACAGGGGGCTGCATGTCCGAGGCCTATTCACACAGTCAGCTCGCTGAGAGACGTACGAGAGAGACCAAACTCAATCAACCAATCAAATGGACTATAGATTTCACTAAAGATACATTTTATGACTGTAGTTTGTTTTAAGACAGAATCTGTTTGAAATATAGAAGGTATGATGCTGCGTTCTCAAACAGATTCAATATCATCTGTTGCCAAGGACTTAGGCCCACACACTCGACCCTTCTGGTTACCTTGACACTTCCTGGTTACCTTGACACTTCCTGGTTACCTTGATCCTTCCTGGCTAAGAAATCAAATAGAAGCAGTCTCCAAGGACGCAATACAGTGGAGATCTCCTGGCAAGAAGCAAAAATCCCACACAGAGAAAATGAGTGGAGAGAGTCATGGTGAGGCCCTATAATCCCAAGGGGACCAATTAAATCACACATCCACCTTTATGGTTACCATGGCTCAGTCTGAATCACAGGAATGTACTATAACCTCAGATCTCCAAAGGGTGGGAAGTAGGAACTGATGTTGCCGTGGGTTAATGCTCTCCTCACCACAGGCATAGATACAGTATGATTGCATCCCAAATGGTACTATGTTCTCTATACAGAGGCTCTGTACAGTGGAGGGTGTGTGTGTGTGTGCGTCTGTGTGTGTGTGTGTGTGTGTGTGTGTGTGTGTGTGTGTGTGCGTGTGTGCGTGTGCGTGCGTGCGTGCGTGTGTGTGTTAGGGTTGTCACGATACCAGTACGGTGATACTACCATACCTGATATACCATCGCTAAAAGGAAAACTCAAAGCAGACGGAACTCTGTGGTTCTTTAAAAACCTACTGTATATAAAATATTGTGCTATAGCTTGGAAAAGAAACGTGATTCTGGGTGACAACATTAGGACTATATATGGGGGAGGGGGAGAGAGAGGGGGAGAAAGAGAGAGAGAGAGACAGAGACAGAGAGAGAGACAGAGACAGAGAGAGAGAGAGAGAGAGAGAGAGAGAGAGAGAGAGAGAGAGAGAGAGAGAGAGAGAGAGAGAGAGAGAGAGAGAGAGAGAGAGAGAGAGAGAGAGAGAGAGAGAGAGAGAGAGAGAGAGAGAGAGAGAGAGAGAGAGAGAGAGAGAGAGAGAGAGAGAGAGAGAGAGAGAGAGAGAGACGCCAACAGGGGTTAATAATAATAATAATATGCCATTTAGCAGACGCTTTTATCCAAAGCCACTTACAGTCATGTGTGCATGCATTTTTGTGTATGGGTGGTCCCGGGGATCGAACCCACTACCCTGGCGTTACAAGCGCCGTGCTCTACCAGCTGAGCTAGGGTTGACCTTTGACATGTAGCTCTCCCCCAGGGTTCTAGACTCTCAAACTGTAGGTCTACAAGGTGGAGCAGACTTTGTGAAAAAATACACATTGATGTTTCCCCATATGCACACTACCGTTCCTTGAGGACGTTCTCTTGGGTACATTCTTAACAGGACGAGAGTGTGGAGAATGCATACATTTTAAATCTGAATGGCACTTGCACTCCCATGCTACCGCATTACCTTTGACCTTTTAGAGTAAATTGCATCATCAACATGTCGGCTGCTCGTCTATGCTGGACTTTACTGGATCACGACAAACCTCTGTAACTAATGTTACAGTTGAAGTCGGAGGTTTACATACACCTCAGCCAAATACATTTAGACTCGGTTTATCACAATTCCTGACATTTAATCCTAGTAAAAATTCCCTGTCTTAAGTCAGTTAGGATGTGAAATGTGAAAATGTGAAATGTCAGAATAATAGTAGAGAGAATGATTTATTTCTACACTCTATTAGTATTTGGTAGCATTGCCTTTAAATTGTTTAACTTGGTTCAAACGTTTCGGGTAGCCTTCCACAAGCTTCCCACAATAAGTTGGGTGAATTCTGGCCCATTCCTCCTGACAGAGCTGGTGTAACTGGGTCAGGTTTGTAGGCCTCCTTGCTCGCACACGCTTTCTCAGTTCTGCCCACAACTTTTCTATAGGATTGAGGTCAGGGCTTTGTGATGGCCACTCCAATACCTTGACTTTGTTGTCCTTAAACCATTTTGCCACAACTTTGGAAGTATGCTTGGGGTCATTGTCCATTTGGAAGACCCATTTGCGACCAAGCTTTAACTTCCTGACTGATGTCTTGAGATGTTACTTCAATATATCCACATAATATTTTGTGAAGTGCACCAGTCCCTCCTGCAGCAAAGCACCCCACATCATGATGCTGCCAACCCCGTGCTTCCCGGTTGGGATGGTGTTCTTCAGCTTGCAAGCATTCCCCTTTTTCCTCCAAACATAACGATGGTCATTATGGCCAAACAGTTCTATTTTTTTTTCATCAGACCAGAGGACATTTCTCCAAAAAGTATGATATTTTTCCCCATGTGCAGTTGCAAACCGTAGTCTGGCTTTTTTATGGCGGTTTTGGAGCAGTGGCTTCTTCCTTGCTGAGCGGCCTTTCAGGTCATGTCGATATAGGACACGTTTTACTGTGGATATAGATACTTTTGTACCTGTTTCCTCCAGCATCTTCACAAGGTCCTTTGCTGCTGTTGTTCTGGGATTGATTTGCACTTTTCGCACCAAAGTACAATAATCTCTAGGACAAAGAATGCGTCTCCTTCCTGAGCGTTATGACGGCTGCATGGTCCCATGGTGTTTATATTTGCGTACTATTGTTTGTACAGATGAACGTGGTACCTTCAGGTGTTTGGAAATTACTCCCGAGGATGAACCAGACTTGTAGAGGTCAGATTGTCCATTCGTAAATTCAGATTGTTTCGCTCTCGGAGTGTTCAAAGCGCACACTGGACGCTCTGGCCGAGGGGTAGGGTTGATCCAAGCATTCTGACTTCACAACGGCAGTCAAGAACCCAAGCTAACTGGCTAACGTTGGCTAGCTTGCTAGCTACTTCCAGACACAAATGAGAGAACACCTCACTCTGACCATTTTACTCGCCCTAGCAGAGCTGGTTAGGCTGTTTTTATGATATCCAGAGCGTTGGTGACTGCAACTGTGCTGCTGGCAACAATTTAATTACGCTTTTTTTGACAACGTTTACTGACACCAGCCATATTCAACGGGTGTTGAGCGTACGTAAATTCATCAGTTATTCTGTGCTCTGGCACACTGACGAGAGTGCTCTGAAATCGGAGTAAATAGCCAGAGCAAATTTACGAACACACCGAATTAACAATGTCCATTGAGAACGCACAATGACTATACCACTTAGCTAAGCTAATAATGACGTGAATAATCAAGTCAATAAACGTTGAGTAGTTAGTTATAGTTAATATACTGTCAAGTTCGATGTATTAGTAGCCAACTAACGTTAGGTAGCTAGCTAACATACCGGTACATACTGCTGTAATGCTATGCGGTTCGTAAGGATAGCGTAGCTAACAAATTGTCATCCAACATAACGTGTAACTTATTTGAAAAGTAATGACTTTATTACATTGCTCAAATTTTTTTTTAAACATTTGTCATAATCAGTTAAAGCAATTAATTTGTATCCGCTCTCGTCGGACTTCGGAAGCATATTTTCCGCCATTTTCTTCAAATCTGAAAATGTTGTGAAGCCACGCCCATTTTCTGAGGAATTGCCTTATGTGCCCTAAAAGCACGGAAATAGTGTCCACTGCTTGTAAACTTCGTATTTTGGCGAAGATGGAACTTTTGGCATAGTAACTATATCCATACTATGACCAATAAGCATACTACATACTCAATTTACGTCACAAATAGTAAGGTTACTGCGGTTACTATGAGTATTGGAACACAGCTTCTGTGTCCAGTATGAAGGAAGTTCAAGGTAGTTTCGCGAGCCAATGCTAACTAGCGTTAGCGCAATGACTGGAAGTCAATGGGTATCTGCTAGCATTTCAGTAAAGCATTGGAGCCTGTTAATCCGTTTATTTTGTATTATTTAGCTACATAGAAATGTGGTTAGCTAAGCTAGCTAACTTTAGCAAGAGACGACTTATGTTTACATTATATGCATTAGCAACATACTTCAACATAGTGTTAACATATATATTAACAATAATAGATAATAGACAGTACTGTGCAGCCGTCTTCATCGACCTGGCCAAGGCTTTCGACTCTGTCAACCACCGCATTCTTATTGGCAGACTAAATAGCCTTGGTTTCTCAAATGACTGCCTCGCCTGGTTCACCAACTACTTCTCAGATAGAGTTCAGTGTGTCAAATCGGAGGGCCTGTTGTCTGGACCTATGGCAGTCCCTATGGGGGTGCCACAGGGTTCAATTCTTGGGCCGACACTTTTCTCCGTGTATATCAATGATGTCGCTCTTGCTGCTGGTGACTCTCAGATCCACCTCTACGCAGACGACACCATTTTGTATACATCTGGCCCTTCATTGGACACTGTGTTAACAAACCTCCAAACGAGCTTCAATGCCATACAACAATCCTTCAGTAGCCTCCAACTGCTCTTAAACACTAGTAAAACTAAATGCATGCTTTTCAATCGAACGCTGCTGGCACCCGCCCACCCGACTAGAATCACCACTCTCGACGGGTCTGACCTAGAGTATGTGGACAACTACAAATACCTAGGTGTCTGGTTAGACTGTAAACTCAACTTCCAGACTCACATAAAGAATCTCCAATCCAAAGTTAAATCTAGAATCGGCTTCCTATTTCGGAACAAAGCCTCCTTCACTCATGCTGCCAAACATGCCCTCGTAAAACTGACTATCCTACCGATCCTTGACTTCGGCGATGTCATTTACAAAATAGCCTCCAACACTCTACTCAGCAAATTGGATGTAGTCTATCACAGTGCCATCCGTTTTGTCTCCAAAGCCCCATACACTACCCACCACTGTGACCTGTACGCTCTTGTTGGCTGGTCCTCACTACATGTTCGTCGTCAAACCCACTGGCTCCAGGCCATCTATAAATCACTGCTAGGCAAATCCCCGCCTTATCTTAGCTCATTGGTCACCATAGCAGCACCCACCCGTAGTCTGCGCTCCAGCAGGTATATCTCACTGGTCATTCCCAAAGCCAACACCTCCTTTGGCCGCCATTCCTTCCAGTTCTCTGCTGCCAATGACTGGAACGAATTGCAAAAATCTCTGAAGCTGGAGACTCTTATCTCCCTCAATAACTTTAAGCATCAGTTGTCAGAGCACCTTACCGATCACTGCACCTGTACACAGCCCATCTGAAATTAGCCCACCCAACTACCTCATCCCTATATTGTTATTTATTTTGCTCTTTTGCACCCCAGTATCTCTATTTGCACTTGCACATCTAGCATTCCAGTGTTAATACTATTGTAATTATTCTGCACTATAGCCTATTTATTGCCTTACCTCCATAACTTGCTACATTTGCACACACTGTATATATATTTTCTGTTGTATTTCTGACTTTATGTTTTTTACCCCATATGTAACTCTGTGTTGTTTTTATTGCACTACTTTGCTTTATCTTGGCCAGGTCGCAGTTGTAAATGAGAACCTGTTCTCAACTGGCTTACCTGGTTAAATAAAGGTGAAATAAATAAAAAATAAAAAACATAGAACCTAATTTGTTGCCTTACAACCTGGAATTAAAATTGATTTTTGGGGGGTTTGTATCATTTGATTTACACAACATGCCTAACACTTTGAAGATGCAAAATATGTTTTATCGTGAAAAAACAAGAAATAAGACAAAAACAGAAAACTTGAGCGTGCATAACTATTCACCCCTCCAAAGTCAATACTTTGTAGAGCCACCTTTTGCAGCAATTACAGCTGCAAGTCTCTTGGGGTATGTCTCTATAAGCTTGGCACATCTAGCCACTGGAATATTTGCCCATTCTTCAAGGCAAAACTGCTCCAGCTCCTTCAAGTTGGATGGGTTCCGCTGGTGTACAGCATTCATTAAGTCATACCACAGATTCTCAATTGTATTGAGGTCTGGGCTTTGACTAGGCAATTCCAAGACATTTAAATGTTTCTCCTTTAACCACTTGAGTGTTGCTTTAGCAATATGCTTAGGGTCATTGTACTGCTGGAAGGTGAACCTCCGTCCCAGTCTCAAATCTCTGGAAGTCTGAAACAGATTTCCCTCAAGTATTTCCCTGTATTTAGCGCCATCCATCATTCCAGTGTCCCAGTCCCTGCTGATGAAAAACATCCCTACAGCATGATGCTGCCACCACCATGCTTCACTGTATGGATGGTGTTCTCGGGGTGATGAGAGGTGTTGGGTTTGCGCCAGACATAGCGTTTTCCTTGATGGCCAAAAAGCTCAATTTTAGTCTCATCTGACCAGAGTACCTTCCATATGTTTGGGGAGTCTCCCACATGCCTTTTGGCGAACACTAAACATGTTTGCTTATTTTTTTCTTTAAGCAATGGCTTTTTTCTGGTCACTCTTCCGTAAAGCCCAGCTCTGTGGAGTGTACGGCTTAAAGTGGTCCTATGGACAGATACTCCAATCTTTGCAGCTCCTTCAGGGTCATCTTTGGTCTCTTTGTTGCCTCTGATTAATGCCCTCCTTGCCTGGCCATGAGTTTTTGTGGGCGGCCCTCTCTTGGCAGGTTTGTTGTGGTGCCATATTCTTTCAATTTTTTTATAATGGATTTAATGGTGCTCCGTGGGATGTTCAAAGTTTCTGATATTTTTTTATAACCCAACCCTGATCTGTACTTCTCCACAACTTTGTCCCTGACCTGTTTGGAGAGCTCCTTGGTCTTCATGGTGCCGCTTGCTTGGTGGTGCCCCTTGCTTAGTGGTGTTGCAGACTCTGGAGCCTTTCAGAACAGGTGGATATATACTGAGAACATGTGACAGATCATGTGACACTTAGATTGCACACAGGTGGACTTTATTTAACTAATTATGTGACTTCTGAAGGTAATTGGTTGCACCAGATCTTATTTAGGGGCTTCTTAGCAAAGGGGGTGAATACATAATATGCAAGCACCACTTTTCCGTTATTTATTTGTTCTAATTTTTTGAAACAAGTTATTTTTTTCATTTCACTTCACCAATTTCGACTATTATGTGTATGTCCTTTACATGAAATCCAAAAAAAATCCATTTAAATTACAGGTTGTAATGCAACAATAGGAAAAACGCCAAGGGGGATGAATAATTTTGCAAGGCACTGTATTTATGTATTCAGAGATGTTGTTGATTTGTGTTTGAGGAGGTCCCTTGTCATGATTCATGGATATTTAGCAACCTGCCCAAGTTAGCTGGCTAGCTAAGCTCACCCGTCATGATCCATGGCTACATGGGCACAGTCTTCAAGTACTCTGTCAACCCTGGAAAACATGTCAATTTAATCTGTTACTAGCTACGCTACAAATGAACAAATAATCTAGTAATAATATAGCTAGTTAGCTAGTTTAACAGGCAAAAACGACCTAAAACTAATGTTATGCAAGGTAGATGACTAGCTGTCAATTGTTTGTTGCTAGCTAGCTACCAATTCCTCCTGGCTAGCTAGATATCCAGTTAGCCCTATTGACTTACTATAGGGTTGCGATCTATGCACACTTCAGTGGGTATTGTAGGCAGGTAAACCGAAATAACACTATGTATTTATTAACATATCATGAGCTGTGCAAGGGCAACATTTCATTCCGAAGTTGGGAGTTTATTTTCTCTCGCTTCAGCCCAAATAATCGCTGCTATTGATTTCAATACATTTTGCGTAGTTTTTTACTTGGTTGGTCATATTTCTGTAAATAGTTTCCATAGAAGCTTGCATTGATGAATGCTTCGAAATGTGTACAAGCGGAATACGCATCTGAGAAATGCCCTCCGTGCTCCGTTTCGTAAACTTTGATTTGGACTCATACTCCAACTGATACATGCTCCAATTTGCGTGCTTGGAGAACGGTAGTGTGCAACACCCAATATGGTGAATTTGGTAGTTTCACATAGCGTTTAGTTATAGTTTCACATACAGCATGAGTTCTCCATTAGGAGCTAGATATGAATAGAGACAGAGCTATTAAGAGACATCCATTCTTACAGCAACTCCACATGAAACTACTGAGAGACTGTAGTAGGCTTCTTTAAAACCCCATGGGGCATTAGGGCTCCTTATGGAGTGTAGTCCCATCACCATCTAAACAAGGCCTCTAGTTCTGCTGACTGCTAAAGGAAGAGTGGCCAAACAACTAGCAGTTAGATTGCTTTGACTTTACTGGGAATACATCAGAATGTGCTGAAAGGGGGAAATGGATAGTGTTGCCCGTGTTGCTGTTCAAACGGCCCTGGAGTCATACAACTCTGATAAAACCGAGAGACTGAATAGTAACAGTAACCTTCCACTGCAGTCTGTCTGTATGTCCGTCTGGCTCTTTTCCACTGTGGTATTGAATATCCCAGGATGATAATATGGTTACAATGTGGGATTACAGTAGAACACTGAGACACCAGTGAGGATTGGTCATCAGCTTGGTTTGCAGAACAGGGGTAAGAAACTACTATCCTCTTTGGAAACTATCCCAATGGAGCCCAACTCTCTTAACGGGCACTTGACATTTACATTCTGCTGACGCCGAACCAGGATCTCTAGTGGCCTTCGACCACTGCACCACTCGGGAGTCACTAGTCACTACTCACTAGTCAGAGATATATACCCTCTGCTAACTCGTTGGTACTAACACATGTAATCAAAGCCTATTGGGTGATAACTTGTTTTTAACTAGGACAGAGGAATTTATAACAGATTTTTTCCAACATAACATAGGTACAGCAAATGCCCTTATTGTATGGGACACCTTTAAATGTGCCTTTAGAGGCCATGTAATTCAGTACTCATCTCGAAAAAACAAAAGCAATTTAGGTCAAAAGAGTCCATACTAACAAAGGAAATAGAAGGTCTAACAGAACAGATAGATAGCAATAAAAACTGTAACATAGAGGCTCAGAATAAATTAGAGGAAAAACTAAAAGAAATTGAGAAACTTATTCAAGAAAGATCAAGTGTAATATATTATCAAAATAAAGCAAACTGGATGGAATATGGGGAAAAATGCACCAAATTCATTTTTAATCTTCAACATAGGAATGCTACCAAAAACAATTTACTGAAACTGGTTACAAATGACGGAGTCAACCATGATTCACCAAATTATATTTTGAAGGAGGAAACAAAGTACTTTAAGCATATGTTTTCTTTTCAGTCGCCTCCATCTCCTCTAACTGAAGCTAATTGTAGAGATTTTTTTCTATTGATAATGTCAAATTAACAGCCACACAGAAAGACTCATGTGAAGGTGAAATTACAGAGGAGGAACTTCTGGATGCAATTAAAGACTTTAAGTCCGGGAAAACTCCAGGGTTGGATGGCATACCAGTCGAGGTATACCAAACCTTTTTTGATATACTCAGAGGACCGTTATTAGCATGTTTTAACCACTCCTATGTAAATGGTAGATTATCAGACACTCAAGAAGAAGGTCTGATTTCATTATTACTGAAACAGGATACAAGTGGAAAATATAAAGATCCAGAATCCATTAAAAAAATTGGAGGCCCCTTACACTTCAGTGTTGTGATGCAGAAATTCTAGCAAAATGTATAGCGCATAGAATTATAAAGGTATTGTCGGATATTATTCATTCCAATCAGACAGGTTTTTTACACGGACGATACATTGGAGATAATATAAGGCAAGTACTGGAAACAATAGAACACTATGAAAAATCTGGGAAACCAGGCCTGCTATTCATAGCAGACATCAAAACGGCATTTGATAAAGTATGACTGGGGTTTATATATAAAAGCCTGGAGCATTTCAATTTTGGAGAATCTCTTATAAAATGGGTTAAAATCATATATAGTAACCCTAGGTGTAAAATAGTAAATAATGGCTATTTCTCAGAAAGTTTTAAACTGTCAAGAGGAGTGAAACAAGGTTGTCCAATATCGCCATATCTATTTATAATGGCCATTGAGATGTTAGCTATTAAAATCAGATCCAACAATAATATCAAGGGATTAGAAATCCAGGGCTTAAAAACAAAGGTGTCATTGTATGATGATGATTAAAGTGTACTTTTAAATCCACAACTTGAATCCCTCCACAGCCTTATAGAGAATCTAGATACATTTTCTAACCTCTCTGGATTACAACCAAATTATGATAAATGTACTATATTATGTATTGGATCACTAAAAAATACAATTTTTACATTACCATGTAGTTTATTAATAAAATGGTCTGATGGTGATGTGGATATACTCGGAATACATATCCCAAAGGAAATAAATGATCTAACTCCAATACATTTTAATAGAAAGTTAAGATCTTGCTACCATGGAAAGGTAAATGTGTCAACCTCTCAATTTGTGGAAAATCACCCTGATTAACTCTTTGGTGTTGTCCCAGTTTACCTATTTGCTTATGGTCTTGCCTACGCCTAGCGAACAGTTTTTTTAATTATATGAGAAAAAAATATTCTATTTTATTTGGAACGACAAGCCAGACAAAATTAAACGGGCCTATTTATATAATGAATATGAATTCGGAGAACAGACATTATTAAATATTAAAGCATTAGACCTATCACTAAAAGCTTCAGTCATACAAAAGTTATACTTAAATCCGAACTGGTTCTCTAGCAAATTAGTAAGATTGTCTCACCCAATGTTCAAGAATGGCCTTTTTCTCTTTATTCAGATTACAACCTCTCACTTTCAGTTATTTGAAAAGGAAATCATCTCCCAAATATCACAATTTCTAAAACAAGCCATAGAAAGTTGGTTGCAATTTCAATTTAATCCTCCAGAAACGACAGAACAAATAATGCAACAAATATTGTGGTTAAACTCAAATATACTAATTGATTAAAAAAACTTTTTTTTTGACAAATTTAAAAGGTATAATCTTCGTAAATGATATCATCGGTAGGACTGATGGAGTTATGTCGCACATGCAGCTAACAAAAACATATGGAAATGTCTACTCTACCCAAAATTACAACCAAATAATTGCAGCCTTACCGCAAAAATGGAAGTAGAAAGTGGAAGGGGGAAAAAGTATGTCGGCCCTGCATTAAAGAACATAATTGGTTAAAGAAAACTGTGATAAATAAAAAACTATACCAGTTTAATTTAAGGATCCAGCCGTCCCATATAGATTGCAAAATAGTTGGGAAGAGATTTTTGACGTACCGATCCCATGGCATAGTGTTTATGAACTGATACGCAAAACGACGCCCGATTCAAAACTTATAATTTTTCTATTTAAATTATTATATAAAATTCTTGCAACCAATAGAATGTAATTTATATGGGGGATACAATCTTCCCAGCTCTGCAGATTTTGCTGTGAAGAGACAGAATCATTAGATCATTTGTTTTGGTTCTGTCCATTTGTAGCTTGTTTTTGGACACAGGTCCAGGAATGGCTGAAGGATTGCAATATTTACCTGGAGCTAACCCTGCAGATAGCACTACTGGGTGATCTGAAAAGTCATAGTCAATCGATCAATAATATAATAATACTTTTAGCAAAAATGTTTATTTTCAATTTACAATCTGTAGAAACAATGAGAATAGAAAGGTTCAGAACTTGTGTAAAACATCACAGTACAGTTGAAAAATATATGGCAAATAGAAATCCAATATGGATGGTGTTAAGAGATAGATGGGTGGTGTTGAATGGAGCTGAAGGATGGGACTAATAACAACTAACAACAACTAATAACAACAAGATAACTAATGTAAAGCATACTGTGTCCATAATAAGTATATAGGTTATAGGTTGAGAGCTTTTGTGAAAGAGCACAGTTAGAAAGATATGGCATGTAGAAGCAAACCGGATGGACATCATGAAAATAATCAGAGAGGTTGAGGGTAGAGGAAGTTCAGGAGTAAAAACAAACAAAATATAATTAGTGACTGTGTCCATAATATGTATATAGTATGTATAAGCTGGAAGTAGAGGCCTAAGCATTGTTGTTCACTAGTTTACTCCAATTAGGGAGGGGATGGTGGGGTTGGAAAGTAATAAAGGGAAATATATTGTTTTAAAGGATGTGTATATGTATATGTATGTATGTATGTATGTATGTATGTATGTATGTATGTATGTATGTATGTATGTATGTATGTATGTATGTATGTATGTATGTATGTATGTATGTATGTATGTATGTATATATGTATATATGTATGTATGTATGTATGTATGTATGTATGTATGTATGTATGTATGTATGTATGTATGTATGTATGTATGTATGTATGTGTGTGTATGTATGTATATATATATACAGTGCTATGAAAAAGTATTTGCCCCCTTTCTAATTTTCTCTACTTTTGCATATTTGTGATACTGAATGTTATCAGATCTTCAACCAAAACCTAATATTAGTCCAGGTTGAAGATCTGATAACATTCAGTATCACAAACATGCAAAAGTAGAGAAAATTAGAAAGATTTGCGAGAAAAAAAAACATATGGGGAATTGGAAGTGATGCAGACAATTACATTGATGGAAGTTACAATCTATCTGCAATATTAAAGCTGATCTACCCCCAAAATTTTTTTTAAAATAATTATCTCTCTCTCTCTGTCTGTCTGTCTGTCTGTCTGTCTGTCTGTCTGTCTGTCTGTCTGTCTGTCTCTCTCTCTCTCTCCCTCTCTCACTCTCACTCTCTCTCACTCTCTCTCCTCTCTCTCTCTCTCTCTCTCTCTCTCTGTCGCTCTGTCTCTCTCTCTCTCTCTCTCTCTCTGTCTTTCTCTCTCTCTCTCTCTCTCTCTCTCTCTCTCTCTCCCTCTCTCGCTCCCTCTCTCTCTCCCTCTCTCTGTCTGTCTCTGTCTGTCTGTCTGTCTGTCTGGGTTCTAGCCTGATGTAGGTACATTGTGTAGTAAGGCCATTGCAACCCCAGCCATTACAACCCTCATTCCATAAATGAATACATGTCCTTACAGTAGGCTGCTCTCTACCTAATTAAAGTGGCCTGTATGTCTAGGCTAGGCATAGGTAGGATAGAAAACACAATTCAATCTTTTTCAGTCTTGACTTTTTTTTTTCAAACTTGAAATGGTCAAATCCTATGTAATTGTACTCATTGCTAAAACACTGATTATAGAAAAGAAAAGGAGAGAGTGGTAAATAACATGAACAGAGGGAATGTTCACTTATTATCGGTGCCTGACAGGGGCGCGTAGTAAAATGTAATTTTCCACTTCAGCGGCATAAAGACTACCGCTTAGGCATAAAGACTACCGCGTAGGCATAAAGACTACCGCGTAGGCATAAAGACTACCGCGTAGGCATAAAGACTACCGCGTAGGCATAAAGACTACCGCGTAGGCATAAAGACTACCGCGTAGGCATAAAGACTACCGTGCCATAACCGTCGACGGGTTCAAAGAGGATCCTCGACGCGGATTGGATGGTGAGAAACCATTAGGCTACACTCTAATAATTGTATATTGGGGTATCTTTAACCTTTAGCACAAAAACGACCTTTGTTCCAAAATGTTATAACACACAATCTAGACATTCGAGTCGCTTTTTATCTGATACACTGCAACACAGTTTGAAGTTAGACATTTGAAGATGATCAGGAAGAAGAGGATGAGAACGCTACTTACTCTTCAGCGCCGTAATCAACATATTCCCGTCTTTGATCAGTTCTTTGATGAATTTGTTTGTACGGTCCAACTCTATTTCATGATATTTTAGCCGTTCTCTGAAATCAGGGCTATCCAGAAAAGAATCGCTAAACTCCAGAGTTGGGAGTCCCATTGTGAACTCGAAAGTAAGACTATGTGTCCCGCACAATAAACTCGTTTTAAGTTATTTTCCGATAATACAAGTATTTACCTAATAGAAGTTGATTGCGGTTTTCATCATGCTATACCGGTGTTATTTGCAATCTAGAGTTCTCGCAATTATTTTCCGCCCACTTTCCCTGAACTTCCGCCGTAGTTTTGTTCTTTTCTCACCAACATTTTCTCCAGAGCCCCTCACCAAAATAACCAGTGATTGTGAGACTCCTGCTGGTAAGGTTTGGGACGCGTTTTGATTGACTTAACAAAATATTAGGAACTTATTGTATGTGTCTTGGTTGTTAAGGAGTTAAAACTAAACTAAACGTCAACTAAACAAAAATGTAGTTTAAACTTAACTAGTAAATAAATCAAGTTAGATGATAATGCCCTCTGTGTTTTCTCAACCATCATCTTATAAAGTATATATTAGCCTACACATCTCATTTGGTTTATTACATAGGCGAGTTATAACATATCAGCCAATAAGACTACCAATGTCGCCTAGCTCACATTTCTCTTGGGAGATAATGTATTATATGGCTGACTGTACACAATTGAAAAGTGCAGCCTAATGCTGCTTATCCAGGCCAGCCTGTCAAGCACGAACAGAAAATAAATATAAACTTTAAGTGAACACGGCTAGAGGGTTTTACACAACAGTCAAGTTTTATTCCCATACAACCACAGCAATGTTTGTGACCCAAAGCAATACAGAGAGTTTGATAAAGGAATTGAGACACATTTGCGCTCACAATGAATACAAGGGAGAAAAGAGCCAAACAGAAATGTTATTCGGCGACGTTACTCTACCTCACAAAATCTACCAAAAGCCCATAAATGTTATTCCCCTTATACAATAAAACCAACAAAATATAGCTGTACAAACACCACACTTCTTGTCCAGCTCACATAAGATAAAGATATTTTTCAGAAACAGAGCGTGCCAGTATGGTTGTGTGTAATGATAACACTGGAACTGAAAGGCTAATGGACACAGAGCTGGGTTGGATTAATAACTTGGTAAAAGCCGTGAATTAATACGCAGTAGTGTGTGTGTGTGTGTGTGTGTGTGTGTGTGTGTGTAAGAGAAAGAGAGAGAGAATACGTGTGTGTGGTGCGTGTGTGCGTGTGAGTGTGCGTGTGTAGTGTGAATGAATACCTTGGTAAAGGAGGGCCATTATATTACAGTATAATAGTGTAGATCCTAATTGGAGCCGGAGGAATCACTCACCTATGGAACACAGAGCGATAATGATGATGATGTCAAAACTCCAAATTAGCATTTGCTAGGTTGGCACAGAGGAGTGGATTCATAGTGCTTAAAATACCAATGTTGCTTAAGCACTGTGTGGTGTGTCTAGTTTTGCTGTTGGTACTAAATGATGAATTACAAGTATGTTGCTTTGACCATAATAAGAATATCATGTAGAAGAAGAGAAAAGTGACTGACTGGCTGGCTGGCTGGCTGACTGGCTGGCTGGCTGGCTGGCTGGCTGGCTGACTGGCTGACTGACTGGCTGGCTGGCTGACTGGCTGGCTGGCTGGCTGACTGGCTGGCTGGCTGGCTGGCTGGCAGACTGACTGACTGGCTGGCTGACTGGCTGGCTGGCTGACTGACTGGCTGGCTGGCTGACTGAATGGCTGAATGACTGACTGGCTGGCTGGCTGGCTGGCAGACTGACTGACTGGCTGAATGACTGGCTGGCTGACTGGCTGAATGACTGGCTGTCAATGAACTAATCACTGATCATAATCTTGATGTGATTGGCCTGACTGAATTTACTGTGTTAAATGAGGCCTCGCCTCCTGGTTACACTAGTGACCATATCCCCCACGCATCTCGCTAAGGCGGAGGTGTTGCTAACTTTTACGACAGCAATTTACAAAAAAGAAAATGACTGTATTTTCGTCCTTTGAGCTTCTAGTGATGAAATCTATGCAGCCTGCTCAAACACTTTTTATAGCTACTGTTTACAGGCCTCCTGGGCCGTATACAGAGTTCCTCACTGAGTTCTTTGAATTCCTATCGGACATTGAAGTCAGGCAGATAATATTCAAATTGTTGATGACTTCAATATTCACACGGAAAAGTCCACAGACCCACTCCAAAATGCTTTCGGAGCCATCATCGACTCAGTGGGTTTTGTCCAACATGTCTCCGGACCTACTCATTGCCACAGTCATACCCTGGATCTAGTTTTGTCCCGTGGAATAAATATTGTGGATGTAAATGTTTTTCCACATAATCCTGGACTATCGGACCACCATCTTATTATGTTTGCAATCGCAACAAATAATCTGCTCAGACCCCAACCAAGGACCATCAAAAGCCGTGCTATAAATTCTCAGACAACCCAAAGATTCCTAGAGGCCCTTCCAGACTCCCTCCACCTACCCAAGGACGTCGGAGTACAAAAATCGGTTAACCACCTAACTGAGGATCTAAATGTAACCTTGTGTAATACCGTAGATGCAGTCGCACCCCTTAAAAACAAAAAACATTTGTCACAAGAAATTAGCTCCCTGGGATACAGAAAATACTTGAGTCCTGAAGCAAGCTTCGAGAAAATTGGAACAGAAATGGCGCTCCACCAAACTGGAAGTCTTCCGACTAGCTTGTAAAGAAAGAACAGTGCAATATCGAAGAGCCCTCACTGCTGCTCGATCATCCTATTTTTCCAACCTAATTGAGGAGAATAAGAACAATCCAAAATGTATTTTTGATGCTGTCGTAAAGCTAACTAAAAAGCAGCATTCCCCAAGAGAGGATGGCTTTCACTTCAGCAGTGATGAAATCATGAACTTCTTCAACGAAAAGATCATGATCATTAGAAAGCAAATTACAGACTCCTCTTTGAATCGGCATATTTCTCCAAACCTCAGTTGTCCGGAGTCTGAGTCTGCACAGAACTGCCAGGACCAAGGATCAATGGAGACGCTCAAGTTCTCTTGACACATTCATGGAAATTGTAATGGCCTCTAAACCTTCAAGCTGCCTACTGGACCCTATTCCAACTAAACTACTGAAAGAGCTACTTCCTGTGCTTGGCCCTCCTATGTTGAACATAATAAATGTCTCCCTATCCACTGGATGTGAACCAAACTCACTGAAAGTGGCAGTAATAAAGCCTCTCTTGAAAAAGCCAAACCTTGACCAAGAAAATGTAAAAAACTATCGGCCTATATCGAATCTCCCTTTCCTCTCAAACATTTTGAAAAAGCTGTTGCGCAGCGACTCACTGCCTTCCTGAAGACCAATCATGTATACGAAACACTTCAGTGTGGTTTTCGACCACAGAGACTGCACTCGTGAAGGCGGTAAATAACCTTTTAATGGCGTCAGACCAAGGCTCTGCATCTGTCCTCGTGCTCCTAGACCTTAGTGCTGCTTTTGACATCATCAATCACCACATTCTTTTGGAGAGATGGGAAACCCTAATTGGTCTACACGGACAAGTTCTTTCCTGGTTTAGATCTTATCCGTCGGAAAGATATCAGTTAGTCTCTGTGGATGGTTTGTCCTCTGACAAATCAATTGTAAGTTTCGGTGTTCCTCAAGGTTCCGTTTTAGGACCACTATTGTTTTCACTATATATTCTACCTCTTGGTGATGTCATTCGGAAACACAACGCCAACTTTCACTGCTATCCGGACGACACACAGCTGCACATTTCGATGAAACATGGTGAAGCCCCAAAATGGCCGACCCTGGAAGCCTGTGTTTCAGACATAAGGAAGTGGATGGAGGCAAATGTTTTACTTTTAAACTCGGACAAAACAGAGATGCTAGTTCTAGGTCCCAAGAAACAAAGAGATCTGCTGTTTGACCCTGATCTCTCTTTTGACGAACATATCAAGAATATTTCAAGGACAGCTTTTTTCCATCTGCATAACATTGCAAAAATCAGAAACTTTATGTCCAAAAATTATGCAGAAAAGCTAATCCATGCTTTTGTCACTTTTAAATTAGACTACTGCAATGCTCTACTCTCCGGCTACCCGGATAAAGCACTAAATAAACTTCAGCTAGTGCTAAACACGGCTGCTAGAATCTTGACTAGAACCCAAACATTTTATCATATTACTCCAGTGCTAGCCTCTCTACAATGGCTTCCTGTTAAGGCTAGGGCTGATTTCAAGGTTTTACTGCTAACCTACAAAGCATTACATGGGCTTTCTCCTACCTATCTATCTGATTTGGTCCTGCCGTACATACCTACACGAACGCTACAGTCACAAGACGCAGGCCTCCTTATTGTCCCTAGATTTTCTAAGCAAACAGCTGGAGGCAGGGCATTCTCCTATAGAGCTCAATTTTTATGGAATGGTCTGCCTATCCATGTGAGAGACGCAGACTCGGTCTCGACCTTTAAGTCTTTACTGAAGACTCATCTCTTCAGTAGGTCCTATGATTGAGTGTAGTTTGGCCCAGGGGTGTGAAGGTGAACGGAAAGGCACTGGAGCGACAAACCGCCCTTGCTGTCTCTGCCTGGCCGTCTCCCCTCTCACCCCTGGGCTTCTCTGCCTCTGACCCTACTACGGGGGCTGAGTCACTGGCTTACTAGTGCCCCCCGCCTCCCTCCAGTATCTATGCTGCAATAATCTATGTGCCGGGGGGCTAGGGTCAGTCTGTTATATCTGGTGTTATTCTCCTGTCTTATCCGGTGTCCTGTGTGAATGTAAGTATGCTCCCTCTAATTCTCTCTCTCTCCCACTCTCCCTCCCCTCCTGGAGGACCTGAGCCCTAGGACCATGCCTCAGGACTACCTGGCCTGATGACTGTCCCCAGTCCACCTGGTCATGCT